>NW_022196915.1:102502299-102526036 GCF_008632895.1 Mastomys coucha
ATATATATATATATATACATTTTTCCCTTAAAGAAGATTGGCTGAATTGATAAATAAAAGGCTGATTTTAAGTGAACGTAAGTAATGAAACAGCTATCCCCAACTGAAGATAAAGGAAGAGAAAAATCTATATTTTATACCATCTTGATGGGCAATGGGCAAATCAAATATATTTCTGTGTCTAGAACTGAATAGCTCTGAGCTAAGGTTCAGTGATAGCCAATCAAATTCTCATAAAATGATCAGAGAAATCAGGGCTAAAGAGATGGCTAAACGGTTAAGAATAAGTACTGTTCTTGCAGAGGACCCAGATTCAGTGCCTAGAACCCATATTACGCACCTCACAACTGCAGCTCCTATGGATCCGGCCGCTATTGTGGCCTCTATGGGCATCTACACTCTACATCTACACATAGACATCTACACTCATATACCTTTACACGTAGACATACACATGCACACCTAGCAAAGAAAATCCTAAAGTACAGAGGTATAATCGAGCAACTGGCCAGTGCCAGTCACTTAAGACCAGTGGAACTCATATGGAACTGCATATTTCCTGGGGCTCTACTGTGTGGGGAAACTCTTAGTGTGGCTCCCAAGCACATCACGTTGCTGATTCTTTGGTATTATGAGATCTTTGGAGGCAGGGTCCACATGCTCCTTGCCTTTGCATTCTGAACACTCGGTGTTGAACCTGTCATGTTGCAGACATAATAAATGTTGTTTTTGAATTGACTTACACCCACCAGCCAGTATATTAAAAATAGAAAATAAAAGCAAAAAACCAAGCTATGTGATCTCCTGTAGACACAGTTGTAATTTCCTATCTAGGACAAGGCTCACCAATCAAACATTTATCTCAGGTCCTTGAGGGGGTAATCTACCTTCAACAATTATTATTAATACCTTTTACCAACGTGGGACTACAGAAAAATTGAACTGATGAAAAGTGCCTATCTTTTTTCATCCAGAAATAATTACACCTTTCAAAAAACTATATTTTGGGGTTTACCAGATGATGGTGTTTTTCAGATCTCAGGTTGCAAAAGCTGAATCCTTTTATCAATAATGTTCAAGATAGAGACATGTCCAAGGTTACTGAAACAGGGCCATAAATCACCTCCTAGGTGAGATGTCTCACAAGATTAAAAAGAAACATCATGTAGCTCTCTGCAGATGGGATGCCCCATACATTTCTGTATATTTAAAATAGCACAAAAAAAGCCACTCCACAGAAATGCAGTGCATGTATGAGTGAAGAAGTCTAAAAGCATTTAGGTAATTTGGGTATAAAATGAGTGCTAATTATTATTTTAAAGTTACATTTGTAGAGTTTACTCATATTTCCAGCTGCCAAATAAAAAAAATAGGTTGTATATATTTCTGCAATTTCCATAAAAAGCAATTAAATACTGCAAGTGAATAGTAGGAGTTTTCATTCATCCTGGAAATCTGCTTCCATTACAGTCCAATTAAATGCATGTTATCACCTTAGATTTCTTAGCATCCTTGTGTACACTGAATGTTAATACTCCTGAATTTAAAATATAAAAGATCACTTCCAGGCTACCTGAGTGAAAGTAAGCTGATAAAGTGATTGCAAGGACAACTTGCAGGTAAGAAATTAATTGCCCCTGTATTTTCCTTGTAATTCCTTAACTTGGCTGATTCTAGTTTCCCCAGTCCATCTCCCCTTGTTGTTTCTAGGTCTAAATTCTTTTTTTTATTTTTATTAGACATTTTCTTTATTAACATTTCAAATTGTATCTCTTTTCCTCATTTCCCCTCTGAAAACCCCCTATCCACCCTCGCCCTGCTCACTAATCCACCCACTCCCACCCCCCTGTTCTGAAATTTCCCTACACTGGGGCATCGAGCCTTCACAAGACCAAAAGCCTCTCCTCTCACTGATATCACAACAAGGCCATCCTCTGCTACATATACAGCTGGAGCCATAAGTCCCTCCATGTTTACTCTTTGGTTGGTGGTTTAGTCCCTGGGAGCTCTGAGGGTACTGGTTGGTTCATATTGTTGTTCCTCCTATGGGGCTGCAAACCCCTTCAGTTCCTTGGGTCCTTCCCCTAGCTCCTCCATTGGGACCCTGTGTCAGTCCAATGGATGGCTGTGAGCATCCACTTCTGTCTACATTCTTATTTTCTTAGTTCTTAATCCTTGTTTTCTTAATCATTATACTCTTCTTCCCATGTAGAAAGACTTCAGTTTTGTTACCACCTGGGTAAGACAGGCACTTCCAGCACTTACTGGTTTAGCTCATCAACGTCACTGAAGAATACCCTCGTCCTAGCTAAGCTCAACAGCTCAGTGAACTTGGAAGGTCTTTCCAGCTTCTGGTCCCTGTTTTTCTGGTAGACAGTAGGAATGGTGTGTTGTTTTGAGAGTTAAGGGGGTTACCAACACTGCCTGTGCTTCCTAGAGTTTCAATAAGTGTGAATTGTAATCACCATGGCTAGGTAATATCTTCCCTATGTTAGAATGCTCTACTGAAATGACATTGGACTTAATGATCAAGTACTGTGGCCTGACCCCTTTGACTCTAGACAAGTCATTTATTTCAGAAAAGATAGATCCAATGCCCTCTTCCAGATCCAGAGTTCTAAATGTATTTCACTCTATATTTTTGACATGCTTTCAGATGACTGGAATTATATTCATTTATCATCAAAATAATCTAAGATGCAGGAGGAATAAAAAAGTAGGCTCACAAGACCAGGTCATATGGCCAGAGCCAAAGACAATCCAATTTAATATAAAGTCATTTTACCTCAGTGCTCTGTAACAGCCATTCTGCTGAGGTAGGAAGTTTGAATGGAGCACCTTGAGTCCAATGTCACAGAAAATATTCCTTCAAATAATTAATGGTGTGTGTGTGTATATATTGCCACTCACTCTGCGTGAGCCAGGCATTCTCTCAGGGCAGATTAGTGGTCCTTACCCAGGTGCCTGACCATTTCCATACATACTTTCCTCAATGAACATTATCCTGAAATAAATCCAAATTAAATTTTATGAACCAGGTTTAAAATTATGTGCCTTCAGAATTGAGCTTTCTAATAGCAGTTATTTTTATTGAAGTATTAAGGCAATTGGCTTGAGTCATCTTCGAAACACTGCCTTCATATTTCAAATATGGTTAGGCGGCTGTCAGCACACATTGCTGTGGATTGCAGATATTTGCTTATTAAATGGTTTTTGCCAGCAAAAAAAAAAAAAAAAAAAAAATTACAAGAAACGTCTTGTTTACAAGGGTGTCCTGGGGATAGAAAATGAAAGCAACATGTTTTATTGAATTATAGAAATAAAATAAGCTGATTCGACTAATAGATTCAATAGAAACACAAGACAACTTTATTTGCAAAGACCACAGCAACTTAATTTAACTGACAAACAAATTTCTGCTGTAGGTTATAAACATAAAGTAAAAATATACACTTGAAATTCAAATGTGAAACTCATACCCTGGCTTAAGGACCCATACTTCATTAATCTTTGAAGGCTGTTTTTCTAACTGGGCTTGTAGCTGGGTGGTAGAGTATTTGCCTTTTCTGCATGAGATTGTGGGTTCGATTCCCAGTGTTACAAAAGAGGTGGGAAAAGTTTTCTTTGTTTTATGCATACAGAGCAAAAATAAAATTAACAGTCTAATGTGTAGTACAGTGGAAGAGACAGAAGATGGGCTGTAAGTGAGGAACGTCCATGCGTAATCTCTGGCCCTGTGAACTATGGGGAGTCCATGCGTAATCTCTGGCCCTGTGAACTATGGGGCGTCCATGCGTAATCTCTGGCCCTGTGAACTATGGGGAGTCCATGCATAATCTCTGGCCCTGTGAACTATGGGGCGTCCATGCGTAATCTCTGGCCCTGTGAACTATGGGGCATCCATGCGTAATCTCTGGCCCTGTGAACTATGGGGCGTCCATGTGTAATCTCTGGCCCTGTGAACTATGGGGCATCCATGCGTAATCTCTGGCCCTGTGAACTATGACCTTGTAGAGTCTCAAGACTTCATTTTCAAAATGGAGATCCTAACATGTCTCAGACTGATAGAAATTGAGAAAACTGCATATAGGTGAAATGAGGATGATGTGGTACATGAGTTACCAAGTGAATAGAAGCTCGTGTCTTAATTAGGATTACTACTGCCGTGACTCCTGCAATGCAACACCGTTACCGAAGCTACCAAGGAGGAAAGGGGTTATTTGGCTAACACTATCACATCGCAGTTCATCATCAAAGGAAGTCAGGATAGGAACTCAAGCAGGGATTGAACCTAAAGCCAGGAGCTAATGGAGAGGTCATAGAGGGATGCTACTTATTGGTTTGCTCCCATGGTTTGCTCGGCCTGCTTCCTTAAAGAACCCCGTACTACCAGCCCAGGGATGGATCCATCCACAATGGGCTGGGCCATCCCACATTGATCACTAATTAAGGAAATTCTTTAATCTCAGTTCTGGGGAGGCAGAGGCAGGCAGATCTCTGAATTCAAGAACAGCATGGTCTACAGAGTGAGTTCCAGGGCAGCCAGGATTACATAGAGATACCCTGTCTCAAGAAAGAAAGAAAGAAAGAAAGAAAGAAAGAAAGAAAGAAAGAAAGAAAGAAAGAAAGAAAGAAAGAAAGAAAGAAAGAAAGGGAGAGAGAGAGAGAGAGAGAGAGAGGAAGGAAGGAAGGAAGGAAGGAAGGAAGGAAGGAAGGAAGGAAGGAAGGAAGGAAGGAAGACAGAAAGAAAAAACCAATCACACAAAAAAGAACAAGAAAGAGAAAATGCCTTACAGCAGGATATTGTGGAAGCATTAGGCTCCCTCTTCTCTGATGATTCTAGCTTGTGTCAAGTTGACATGAAGTTATGTTAATATCAGTAGTCAAGTTAGGCTGATAAATCATGGAAGGATCTGACCTATTTAAAGATTCTTAAGCTTGTAAAATATATACTTTTATCATGATCTCTTTTAACATGTCTGATCTCTCTTGATACACTGTAGTTTTTTACAACAGTAGAGAGCATGGTGATTGTCTGCCTCATGTCCAGGAAGTGTATGGTATAGGGATTCAAAGTATTTTGAGGCATGAACAAAACTTGCTCAAAGTTAGCTAGAAAGATGTAGTTACACAAAGGATGTATCTAGGAAGACCAGCTTTAAGCTCCTGTTTGGACTTTCTTACAATGATGAATGATAGCCTTGAATTGTAAGATAAACAATCCCATTCTTTTCTAAGTCTCTTTTTTTCAGGATATTTTTTATCACAGCAACAGAAACAAAAACAAATTGACATGTCACATTATATCACATTGGTCAAACCTGGAGACGTGGCTGCCTCCTCCAATATCCCAGGTAGTTGCGTTGTGGCTCTTCCCACACTCTCCCATCTCTTTGAACTTTCTGAGAATTTTCAATTCCACATAGCTGAAATATCTAGGGTAAAAGTGGTACCTTAATATAGTTCTAAGTAATGCATCATGTAATATGCCGTTATATATTCAATTAGAGAGAAGGAGAAGGGAAAGAGAGAGAGAGAAGAGAGCAGGAGAGAGAGAGAGAAGAGAGCAGAAGAGAGAGAGAGAAAAAAACGTTGCAGACTAGACTCCTTCCCACCCAGTCTTCAACAATGCCCTTTAACATAAAGGAAATATTATCAGCACCCATGTTCAAGTGTGAAAGACAGACACATTATTCAGGTGCTTTCTCCTCTCTAAAATTTAGTCAGTAGTCTTCCCTCAGCATCTCTGGAGCTGGCTCACTTAATTCAATCTTTCGTTCACCTAATCCATACACTATCATGACTGGTCCCCTGTTGCCTATTCCACATTTTGCACATGGTGTTATCACTTACTATATCAAGTCTCACCATTTCTCCCTGAAATCTGGCCTATTTCCTAAGTTTTGTAAGTCCTTCTGTCTGCTTTTTGCTTTTCCAGTTCCAATGCTTTTACTACCCTCTCTTCCCCAGACATACTGCTATATGGTTAATGCCTCAGATCTCCTCTGCATACATACCCTCTCCATTTTCCATCCTCATCTTCCCCTGAGCCAGTGAACTCTCTGAACAGATTAAGATGTTTCTCTAAAAACCATGTATAAATTTAAACCCAAAATATGTAGAAAAGGATAGTAGGTACCTTGTGAGGGGCAGCTCAAGGAACTGGTAAATACACAAAGAAGCAGGTGAATGAATACGATTTGGTAAGCCCCCAATGGTCTGTTGCTTTGGTCTTACTCTGAAGACATAATGTAAAATTATCCAAATCTAAATAGTTCCCAAGTTGTTCCCTGTCCAGGGAACATTTTGAAATATGTTTTATGATAACTCAGAACTGAAGTCTGTCAACTTTATATATGGAGCACATTAATTACAGACAAGCCACATATCACAAGGCATTTCTGTCTGGCAAAGATGAAAATCAGAGCTTGCTGAGATCCAATGCTGACTCCCTTACAACAAGAAAGCCTTTGTAGAAATGGAAGTACATAATGCAAGGACACTTAAGGAAGAAAGACCACACACACACCAGAATACCCATAGAATTGGGCAGCTATTTCTAAGTGAAAATCACACTTGTATCGAGACTGGAAAAGAACTGTTAGGAACTGAACAATAGAGAAATGTTTAAAAGGAAAAAGGAAAAAAAAACTTTATACATTCCTCCCTGACACTCAACGAGTGCGATCCTATTGTTATGTTTTCCAAATTTCACTCCTAAGTGAGAAAAAACTGCAGAAGCTACCCGTGCAAGGCGCTGGGATGCATACTCCACACAATGACTGTAAATGGTTGGTCGGACTCAACAGCATTTTCTTTGGTATTTGAAACATCAACATGAAAAGAAGGAGTCACCAAACGCAGGCCACAGTATCCTGAAGCTGGTGGATAAGGTGGCCCTGCTGCAATGACAAAGAAATGTGATTATCTCAGTCAACACTACCTGGGTAGACAAACAGACTACAACAGCTTAGAGACCTTTTTGGAGCCTTGTGTTTGGAAAGTCATCCTGAGATACTTCGTCATAAAATAACGGCTGTAGAGCTAGGTGATGGTGTATGCATTCGAATGTGCCCTCAAAGGAGTCCAGTGCAGGGGAGCCATAGAGAGACTCATCTGTAAGATGCAATTTGTTTGCCTCAGATATTCTTTCCTCTCTTTTTATCCTTTCTTCTTTATAACTTTTTTTTTAACCAGCTTTCTTTCTACTCATTGGAGAAGAATAAGTACAAAGACTTATTTTGAACTCAGAAATCAGAGGAACCCAAGGCTGTAAAATTTGCCAGAGGAATCCTCATAATGCAAGGGGCAGCTCAGCCACAGTAGCACTTTGAACACCCGTGAGGTTTAGACAGAATTACAGTGCCAATCAAATGTATTCCCATCACAGACTCCTTTCCTTACCCAGGAATTGATTAGCTGTAGGTAGATGCCTGAGGTTCTCAACTTACTGTAGAATGTGGACTACATTTGAAGACACATAGATGTATGTTTGATCCTAAACAATTAACTTAAACCTACTACTTCTATGTCTTTCAACCTACAAATAGTCATTCATTCCTTCATAAATGAAGTGATTTCAAAGACAATACTCACCAAGAATACTATGTGACTTGAATTCTTAATGATTTTTTTCTAAATATTATAGCTACCCAGAGGTAGTTGGTAAAGCAAATGAGTAAAATACAATAGGAAGAACATCCCTGACATAAAATTAAATGCATCATCAAATACATTGCTGTTTTCATAGCTATCATGACAAGAAATATTGTTTCATCCTCAAGTCTACTTTTAAACAAATGGTTAAACCCCTTTAAAGAAATTTTCTGCGGTGTTTTCATTGAAGTATCAATCTAATTTTCTAGTTTAAAAAAAATATATAAATTCACCCTAAGAAGAATCTGTGCTCCCACAAAAACAGACTTTAAAAAACAACAACAACAACAACAACCTATGCCTCTTTAATTTCAATGAAAGTTAGATCAGGACAACCAATAACAAGCACCTATTGTGTCATAAATAATAGGGAATTTATAGTCCCTGCCTCCAGGACTTTTAGAACCTATACGATGTGTGCAAGTAATCTATCCACCTATTAATAACTAAAGAGGTAACTTTAAAGTCACAGATGTTTTAAATGATTGACGTTGGAAGAGATTTTACAAGACCTGACATAATTGCACATGAGTTGTGTGTTGTAGAACCATTAGTGCGAAAGTTCAGAGAAAGAAGAAACCATTCTTCTCAGTGGGGATTCTGAGGGAGGCACTGTGGAGTGTAATGGATGTTGTCTCTTGAGCAGCCCTCCCACCTGCAGCTGTTCCTCGTTTCCTTTCTTAAATTCCCTTCTGCCGTGTCTATATCCACAGGTGACCTCCCCTCAGCAAATAGTCTAACATCATCAACTTAGTAAAATCCCTGTTCTTTCCTATGATAGGAATTTTTTTGTTTTGTTTTGTTCTGTTTTTTCGAGACAGGGTTTCTCTTCCATTTTTTAAAATAAATCATTTCTGTCATTTACATCTCAAATGTTATCCCCTTTCCTGATTATCCCTCCACAACCCTCCCATCCCATCTGACCTCCTCCACCTCCCCTTTGCCTCTATGAGTGTGCTCCCCCCACCCAACCACCTACTCCTGCCCCACCACTCCAGCATCTCCCTATGCCGGGCATCAAATCTCCACAGGACCAAGGGCTTCCCCTTCCATTGATGTCAGACAAGGCCATTCTCTGCTACATATATATGTATGTGAAGCTATGGAGCCTTCCCTGTACAATCCTTGGTTGGTGGTTTAGTCTCTAGGAGCACTGGGTGGTCCTGTCATTTCTTTTTTTCAAAACAAGATTTCTCTCTGTAACATTGGCTGTCCAAGAACTCAACCTGTAGGCCAGGCAGACTTCAAACTCACAGAGATCCCTCTACCTCTGCCTCCCAAGTGCTGAGATTAAAGATATGCACCATTACAACCTGGTGATAGCAAATATTTCATAGATCCAAACTCATCTGATCCACAGGACAGAAGTTAAATAAATAAAATTAATTCTGGATCTATGAATCCCTCAAACTCAAAACATGAAAGATAGCCATGAAATACACAACATAGCATCACTCCTCTGATTCTTTCTTCTGCTTGTATGATGGGAGCAAGGGGGGAGAACTGTCTACAGACAACCAGTAACTGTCGGTTTGAGTGTCCTGTTTATTACAAGTTTTAAAAAGGTACTACATGAGTAGAAGACACCATAAGCTAATTTAATGATCAATTATTCTTGTTATATGGTTGTATTCATTCATATTAGCATTTTGTCCAAGTGAATATAAATTCCACTATTAATTGGAGAACTTAAAGGCAATCGAACTCCTCTTAGTTCAAATACAATATTTACCTTAGAAGAAATAATAAATTTGTGTTGAGGTGCCAATTCACTAAATATTGCATAATTCAGGAGACTAACCATGGATTTTATGTTTTTGCTTTTTGAGCAAAGCTCTCCAGGACCACTTAAAGAGTAGTATTTCTAAGTGAGTAAGAAACATCAATTATATAGTATTAAAACATTTTTGTTGTTGTTGTTTTTCGAGATAGGGTTTCTCTGTGTAGCCTTCTGGCTGTCCTGGAACTCACTCTGTAGACCAGGCTGGCCTTGAACTCAGAAATCCACCTGCCTCTGCCTCCCAAGCACTGGGATTAAAGGCATGTGCCACCACTGCCCGGCATATTAAAACATATTAAAGTAAGTGTTTTCAGAGTATATTGTGTCTTCCATGATCATTTTTCTTACTTTTGGTTATTATTGCAAGAAGTTTAGGTTTTAAATATCCTAAGATGCAACCAAGGTAGACGTCAGCAGGACAGAGCATGAACAACAAATCTTTCTGCGCAAGCTCATTCAGTGTACCTTCTTCCTCCTCCTGTGGCTCACACTTTTACTACAGTGTCCCATGGCTGAAGCTCAAGGGGAGTATCCTGCCATAGACGTGTAGTCAAGTCATTGGATGATGTATCATCCTTGCTGATTTTAAATTTGGATCCTTCTACCTTATTTTTATAAAATAAAAACTGGACGCCAGAACTAATGGTGTTAGAAAGATATTGAGGGAAATATTAAACTACTTTTTAAATAAAAATAGAATGTAATAAAATAAGACAAATTTAATGCATTAAAAATAAACAAAAGGAAGAAATAAGGAGATATATAGGTATATGTTTGTAATATATATGTACTAGATGGTTTTGTATATCAACTTGACACAAGCCAGAGTTATCACAGAGAAAGGAGCCTCCCTTGAGGAGATAACCTTCATGAGATCCAGCTATAAGGCATTTTCTCAATTAGTGATCAAGTGTAGGAACACCCATTGTAGGTGGTGCCATCCTTGGGCTGGTAGTCCTGGGTTCTATAAGAGAGCAGGCTGAGCAAGCCAGGGGAAGCAAGCCAGTAAGGAACATCCTTCCATGGCCTCTGCATCAGCTCCTGCCACTAAGTTCCTACCCTGTGCGAGTTCCAGTCCTGACTTCCTTTGGTGATGAACAGCAGTATGGAAGTATAAGCTGAATAAACTCTTTCCTTCCCAACTTGTTTCTGGATCATGATGTTTTGTGCAGGAATAGGAACCCTGACTAAGACAATATATGTATATGTAAAGAACCTGGTACAAACCTGTACATGCTGTCTCAGTGTCTGCGAATTCAGAGGAGCTTTAATCATGTTAATTTAAAGGACTCTGTTCTTCTGGTGTTCTGTGTCCCCTCTGGCTCTTACCCTTGTTCTGCCTCCTCTTCTACAGGTTTACCTGAACCCCGAGGGGAAGGAATTTAATAAGAACACTGATGTTGAAAAATACCAGTGTGCTGTATTTGTTGATTCTTGTTATTTTGTTGTTGTGATGGAGGAGGGGTGTTTCCTCTCTTTTGAGTTGTTGATCTGGGGTTATTTATTCCTTTTTTTTTTTCAGTTTGACTAACCTCTCTGGTTGGAGATTCCCTTGCATTGGCTTCTGTGGGCTGGATTTATTCTTTAGCTTGGTTTTTTCATGGAATATCATATTTTCTCCATCTATTGTGATTGAAAGTTTTGCTGGGTATAGTAGTCTGGGATGGCATGTGTGGTCTTAGAGTCTGCAGCATATTTATCCAGGCTGTTCTGGCTTCTAAAACCTCCATTTAAAAGTTAGGTGTTATTCTAACAGGTATGTTATTTGGTCTGTTCTCCTTGTAGCTTTGAATATTTTTTCCTCTTTATTTAGTGTTTTGATTAAATGCGCATGTAGAGATGTGGTTATATGCTGAAGAGACTTCTTTTTCTAGTTTAGACTTTTTGCTATTCTGTATGATTCTTATACCCTGATATACATGTCCTTGTTCAGTTAGGAAAATTTAGTTTTTTCTATGATTTTGTTGAAAATAGTTTCTGTGCCTTTGACTTGGGTTTCTTCTCCTTTCTCTATCACTGTTGTTCTTCAATTTGGTCTTTTTATAGTGTTCCAGATCTCTTGGATGTTTTGTGCTATAACTGTTTCAGATTTAACATTTTCTTTGACAGAGGTAACTATTGCTTCAGTCATGTCTTCAATGCCTGAGAGTTGGTTTTTCATCTCTTGTATTCTGTTGCCTCTCAGGTTCATGTTTAAGTTTGTAAATTTTTTATTTCCATATTTCCCTCAATTTGCATTTTATTTATTGATTATATCTCAACTTTTGGGTCTTGAACAGTTTTATTCATTTCCTTTCACTATTTGATGTGTCTTCATAGATTCTTTAAGGGATTTAATTCATTTACTCTTTTTAAACCTCCAACATATTCATAAAGCTATTTTAAGGCAATTTTCTTGTGCTTCAGTCATATTGCAGTACTCAAGGCTTTCTGTAGTATGGTTGCTGGGCTCTAGTGGAGACATATTATACTGTCTGTTAACCCTTGCAAGTCTTGAAAGTAATGTGGAAGAAACTTACAAGTAGGTTGGTAAGTCAGAAGACAGATCAGGGAAACAGTCATTCACGGGGTAATGATATTTCATGGAACATACCCTTCAGGAAGATCATGGTTATATATCTAAAAGTGTATAGGTGTTACATAGATAGATAGATAGATAGATAGATAGATAGATAGATAGATAGACAGATAGATGGATGATAGGTAGGTAAGAGGTAGGTAAGTAAGTAGGTCAATGGACAGACAGATAGATGATAGATAATACAAATGTCATACATGTGACCCAGCAGGTAGACCTATAGAATAAGCATTAACAACCAAGGCCCGTGGCTTCTACATAGTGATGCCCGGACCCAGAAAGCATGAGGCTGATGGTCACACCTCTATAGCAAACTTCAAACATCTGCTCAGTCCAGTCACTACAGTCTTCCTCTTTGTTTAGCTACTCAAATCAAACTTGCTCTGGGACAAATCAGTACAGGCCAAAGTATCATATACCACAGTCATTTGACTAAAGCAGGAAGTGTGCCTATTTATACTAAGACCCATGCCACACAGCTCTCAGGGGTGTGATAAAGTGTTGCTTTTCAGATGGACATAAAATATACATAGTTCTCATATAAGCTTCTGCACATTTTCCTGGAGCTCATCACAACTGTATTGATGACTATGGGTCCACGTAATTAGGAGCGTCCTGGGGAAAGACTGGATTAACATTTTATACCCAGGGATGACTAAGATGCCTTCAGGCTTTGACTAAAATTAGTTTAATTCAATTTAATTTCAAAAGAAGAAAGACAGAAACGTCCTCTGCCCTGGTTAGCTACTCTTTGTAGAAGATTGCTGTTAGATGGAAAGTGGTCAGAAAGGCTGAGGCGTGAAGGATGGCTAAGCAAAGCCATCTGCTGATTTGAAACTGGACTCTTCCTTCTTTTGGGCTGTGGCTAAGGGCAAGGCCATTTCACTACCCTGTGTCTCATCCTCCTCATCTATAAAATGACCTCCTTTGTGGCATTGTTTGTGTAAGTCGCTCTCGGTAAAACTGTTATAATAATCCCAGTCTTCAAGGTTTTAAAGACTTATGAAACAGACAAACTCTGAGGAAAAGCAAGTCAGTGTATACGGTGGTCTACCTTCTTACTGCGCATTCTCAGGAACGCACCAACCTCCACACTGGTCATGAGGCTCCCGAGTTAGGGTTTTCCAATTAAGGCTCTGGGTTTCTCCGCTGAGAGGAGATGCTGCTTTGGGGATTTGCTCTAAATGCTCTTCTTGCTTCTTCAGTGCTTCTCTGTACTTTCAGAAAAGGCTTTCTTTACATTTGCTAAGGAAATAGTCCCCAGGTGGAGGTGGACCACTCCTTTAATCCCAGCATTCACCTGCGGCAGTGGCAGAGGCAATCACATATCTGAGTTCAAGGCCAGCTTGGTTTACAGAGTGAGTTTCCCAGCAGCCAGGCTACAGAGAAACCTGGCCTTGGCAGAGAGAGAATGAGAGAGAGAGAGAGAGAGAGAGAGAGAGAGAGAGAGAGAGAGAGAGAGAGAGAGAGAGAGAGAGAGAGAGAGAGAATGTAAGAGTCTTTGTACTAGGAACTGGAGAAGGAAAAGCACATAAACAACTTAGAAGACAAATCAGAGGACACTTTATGAAGGAGAAAGAGCCGAGTAGGCTCAACAGGATAGAGGGTGTATACAACCATGCAAAGGAACTCAAAATAGAAATAATGGCAGAAGTCTGGGGTGTGATCTCACACGGGCAGACAGTGACAATCTCTGAGAACTTCTATCTGGTTTCAAGGAAACCAGGAAAAAAGGTAAAGCTAGAAAACCAAGTCTTAAAATCATATTGTGGACGACTCTGGGTATCCTTAACCATCCCTTACAACAGGGAGCTGTTAAGAACAGAGAGCTCTGAAGAAGCGCTCTCTCTGCCTAGGGATGAGACTGGAGTGACAACTGGAAGGCAGGAAGTGCATCGAGTCAGCTAAGTGAGACACCATTGAGTGGCTGCATCCAGACATGTAGATGGAGCTTCAGAGTTGGGTTCTCATTGGTAGGGGAGGAACAGAAAAGGTGGCTGAGGGTTGGAGGGTGACTGAGAGCCTGGCATAGAGAGGCTGTGTATGGCCATGCTAAGCCAGAGCAGAAGAGAGCCTGTGATGGACTGTCACAGCAACCCCTGTGATCAGGTGACGCTTCCTTCTCTCAAAATAGTAAAGACAGCCAGACAGTTAGCTAATAGCCAACAAACCCAATCTAGTAGAAGAAATTATGGCTTGCATGAGAGTTTGCCTTGTAGTGTTTTGAAAATTGGTATGTAATATCCCTATAGAATGCATTCCATAATAGCGTTGTCAAGAGCCTTCCCTGTGCTTCAAATGATATGGTAGCTATGAATCAATGTTCAAAGAAATTTAATAAATTGTTTCAGTTGTTATGAAAAAGGATATTTCTGGTGTGTCAATTAGACACAATTACAGTTTGAGTTGAATAATTACCCTTTCTTGTACATATTTTGATGATAAGTTTTTGAAGAAACAGACTAATTCACAAAGAAAAAGATGATAGCGCACGTGCCATTAACTCCCCTAAAGAGAACACAACTCATAAATGAAATGCCTAATTTAAAAGCAATTTAGAAAAACACTCCCAAGGATAAGCATTTAAAATCTAGCCTAACTTTCATTGAACAGAGGGTAAAAACAGAAGGAAGCAAGGAAAATGAGAAACAAGGGAAAAGAAAACAGGAAATGATACAAGAGATTAGGATGCAAATGGAAGGCTAGAGGGGCAGTGGCATGAAAAAAAAGAAGAGACATTAGGGAAGTTACTTAGTGATATAAATCTCAGTACATGTGATCTACACATGTAGTGGACATATATATGTCTACATATCTGTGGTCATATATATATATTTCTCCAGACTGTTTTCAACCTCACTCCCCCTCATTCCCATGGCAAGTTTCCTGTTTGTTCCTGAATTAATGATGTAGCAGGCTCACATGGCCCTTCTTGAACCGCCTTCTCCTCACCAAGTACCACATGGTCACATTAGCCTTTCTATGGTCAGGTATACTGTACCTGTACACTACCTTCCACACTATCTAACTGTAGTTCTCGGACAGCAAATGAAGTGTTGATGAGGTTCAGCTCTGTGTTCACACCTTCAATGCCTCCATTGGCTGCTCTAACCCTGGCCATCTCTGTCAACTCATGAAAGAATGAATTCTTCGTGTACGGCACCTTTTTTTCCTTGCTTTCCTTTTTTATTTTGCCAGCATCTCCAAGATTAGCTGGCCCTACTCTGTATGCTTCAGGTATCCCTCAATGTCACTCAGTCCCACCTGTAACCTGTTAGTGCCTTTCCCCACCTTTAATGTATCTCTTGGGAGGTGCCAATCAAAGGAGAAGAGGTAAGCAGCTGTGTTTGGAAGCCTGATAGATGTGGGTAAGATTTCTTTTCTTTTCTTTTAATTAATTATTTTACACTCCATATTTTATATCCCCCATCCACCCTCCAACTGTTCCACATCCCATACCTCCTCCCCAGCCCCCTGTCTTCACATGGATGTCTCCCCCACCCCCACCCCACCTGACCTCTGAATTCCCTGGGGCCTCCAGTCTCTTGATGGATAGGTACATCATCTGAATGAACACAGACCCGGAAGTCCTCTACTGTATGTGTGTTGGGGGCTTCATATCAGCTGGTGTAGGCTGCCTGTTTGGCAGTTCGGTGTTTGAGAAATCTCTGGGGTCCAGATTAATTGAGACTGCTGGTCCTCCTACAGGATCGCCCTTCTCCTCAGCTTCTTTCAGCCTTTCCCTATTTCAGCCTCAGGGGTCAGCTACTTCTGTCCATTGGTTGGGTGCAAGTATCTGCATCTGACTCTTTCAGCTGCTTGTTGGGTCTTTTGGAGGGCAGTCACAGTAGGTCCCTTTTTGTAAGCACTCCATAGCCTTGTCAGGCCTTGGGGCCTCCCCTTGAGCTGGATCTCACTTTGGGTCTGTTGCTGGACTTTCTTTTCCTCAGGTGTCCTCACTTGGGCACTTCAGCTTGTTGACCTTTTTGAGTTCTGTGGACTGTATCTTGGGTATTGTGTACTTTTTTTTCTAACATCCACTTATTAGTGAGTACATACCATGCATGTCCTTTTGGGTCTGAGTTACCTGACTCAGGATGATATTTTCTAGTTCCATCCATTTGCCTGCAAAACTCAGGATGTCCTCATTCTTAATAGCTGAGTAGCATTCTGTTGTGTAAATGAGCCACATTTTCTGTATCCATTCTTTTGTTGTGGGACATCTAGGGTGTTTCCAGCTTCTGGCTATCACGGATAAGGCCACTATGCACATAGTGGAACACGTGCCCCTGTGGCATGGTGGGGCATCTTTTGTGTATATTCTCAAGAGTGGTGTAGCTGTTAACTATTTACCAGTTGTGTGCCCCTGACACAATATTCTTTCTTCCTGAGCTTCACATTCCTTGCTTTTTAAAAGGACTGTAAGATCACTTACCTCACAAGTGGTCATTAGTATCCATCAGAAGGTAAATTGATGTGTCTAGACTCTCTGGGACACCTCAAGAATATCCTGCTCAGACTGAAGTCTCCATTCTTCGAGTCTTAGTAAGCTTCCTAACCTACCGTTCTACTAATGATTCCGCATGCCTACCATTCCACTAATGATTCCGCATGTACGATCTGATGTCTGTTCACTGGTTCTACCCATTTTCATGTTTCATTTGCTTGTTGAGACAAAGTCTTACAATGTAGCAAAAGCTAGCCTAGAACTCAAGATAGTCTGCCTCTGCTTCTGAATCAGCATTCAGAATGTTAGACGTAGCTACCAGCCTAATATACTAGTAGAGATTTTAAGATAACTACGTAGCAAGAAACCATAGGCCTCTTCTGAAGACTACCTAGGTTACATACCCATGGAACTATCCATGACTAGCACGAATCCTTTCAGAGTGTTAGATGTTTGACTGACTTACTGCAAACAATAGAATACACATAAGGCACTTTTGGGGGAGAATCACTATAATATTAGGATATCTCTTAATTTATTTTTTGATCATGTATAAAAGAAACTCAAAAATGGAGGCAAGTTAGAAGTAAAGGTAAGTTGCTTTATTTATTTTGAGATACCATTTATAGGTGTTTTGTTCTAGCCAATCGTGGTAGCAGGACACACCTTCCCAGGTGATTGGCATTCCCTGGTTTTCTGGTTTGAATTCTGCCTATTCTCCAACAACTATATGATAAAGTGTAGTTTTTCAGGCTATAAAGTCTCTACTAATTTCAATCAATGCCCTACCAAATACTGATGATAGTTAAGGCATGTTTACAGAGTTTTGCCTCTGTGAATTATGTTTTACTGAATGCTAGCCTTACCACCACTGACATTCACTCTCAGTTTCCCTACTCCTTCCATGTATGTAAAGTCTTTATACATCCTGTTCCAATGACTATTTAAGGAACTAAGAAAATGAGTTAATAAATAAATGGGATGGCAACAAAACTTTCCCTCATTCTTCACTCCCATTTTTCAAAGGCTTTAACAGTCCTTTGGTGGCTCAGAGGATAGTTCATCAGCTAAGGGCTTGATGTGTGATCATGAGGATCTAAAATGCATCCCCAGAACCAGCACTAGGAAGAGTAGCATGTGTCTGTAACCCACAGTGAGATAAGAGGCAGAGACAGGAGAGTCCTGGAAGCTCATGGACTAGTTAGCAGCCATATGTAGTATTAGAGGAAAAGCATCCAAGAATCCCTGTCTCAAACAAGGTGGAAGACAAAGGCTGACCTCTGAGGTTGTTCCTGTCCTCCACACATGTGCTGTGGAGCAGACACACCCATACACATATCAGTGCATGCACATATACTCACATCACACACACACATACCACACACACCACACCGCAAATAGTCCGTTGCCTTTAAGCTGAGATCTGACCCTTTTGTTTCAATTCACAAATAGAGATAGAGTGGATATTATTATGTTAATTGACACAGCTAACTTTTCCTCTTCCATTGTACACAGTACAAGGTTGTAAAGTACTGTGGCCATTTACATGGTTGATTGTCATGTGGACGTCCATTTTTCATGAAGCTTGCCATCCACTTTCCTGAGCACCTGTGAATCAGAGCTCAACGGATTCATCATTGAGCTCAGCCATCTGGAGATGGGCTGTAATGGAAGCAGAAAGCAGGCAGCAAGACACACACAGATGTTGGCTACCCATCAGAAAACAGCTGCCAAAGGAGTGATCAGGCTGTGCATCTTAGCTGCAGTACTAGGGTGCCATGGTCAGAAAACCCTGCTCAGACCTCCTTTAACCGTGTTGGAAAGGTATTGTGTGTATTTTCCAACTGAGGAGTCAGGAGAGGAAATAAAGTAAAGTTCGATTCAGTGGCTCAGCAATGTCACCTGGAAACAGCCCTACTCCATCTCTTCTCTGTCTTCTCTCTCTCCTGGAATGGTCACTAATATAGTCGTACATTTATAACTGGCTGCTAGCAGTGGCTTATTTATGACCTGCAAGAAAATGAGTCCTGTTGAATTGCTTCTTGAGATGCATCAGCTGTGTTTCCAGGGTCCCTTGGCAAATTTTTTTTAATACTGTTCTTTTTGCCTCAGCATGGGCTTGTATTTATCTCTATGCCATGCTTTGTGGCCAATGTATTAGCTGACTCACACCAATCAGTTGCATCCATGGAGCCTGGAAAACCAGACTCCTTCACTGCTCAGGACAGAAGTTCAGGGCACTGTTAGCAAGTGAAAAGATGGAGTAGACAGGAGATGACTAACACCATTGTTTCTCTTTTCAGTGACTACCTGACCATAAGGGAATTAATGAATTCAGGAGTTTGTATTAAATTTTTTCGTTTACTATATCTATTACTCCCCCCTTTTTGGTACACTTGTAGTTAGGCAGGTGGACTTGAAACATAGTTTTATTCTGCTCAGAAAATACTGTACTTTTCTTTCTATGAGAGCACAGACATGAATGATAAAGTGGATAGAGGGAACAAAGATCAAAGTCGCCCAGCAAGCTATTCCTTTCAGCTCAGGTTCTGTTTCAGAGCAGAAATAACCCATCGTGAAGCATATTCCTGAAAAGGATTTCACAACCTTTCCTTTAATTTCCCAGTATAAAATTAGTTTCGGGGAACCAGAATCATCAAAGTGTTTTTCTCATATATTCATGACTTAACCCAATAAAACTCAGTGCTAATAGAAAGTGTTCATTTGCTTTTGTACTTGCCTTTTACACTTGTTAATTTTTTTATTATGTAACTTATCAGTCACACAAAGCTAAGTGGAGCCTCCTGAGGAGATGGCTCAGCTGTGAAGCACACATGCTGCTCTTGCAGAGACCTGTGTGCAGTTCCCAGCATCCACGAGCAGCTGGCAGCCACCCAGAACTCCAGTTTCTAGGGAATCTAGTGCCCTCTTCTGGCCTCTGCTGGTACCTGCACACTGTTAATGCACATACACACCAGATAAATAAATCAATCTTTGAAGAAAAAAAAACTAAATGAAAGAACACACAATGAGCTCTGGTTTTCTGATGATTTAGTGACCTTCTAGAAATGCTGCCTTGTTTCTTCTCTTAATCCCCCTTCCTTCTCCCTCTTCTGTGGACTGATTCTTCAGGATTGTCTGCTAAGCAGTCTCAAACAGCATATCACCCATTCCTTAAATGCTGATCAGTATAGCTGTAGGAGATTTGTTCTTCCTTTAAAGTTACTGAAATACCATCCCTATATCTAAAAGAAAGCTTGTTTATTTATACCTTGAATTCAACCTAAATGAACAGATATTGTCCTATTGGTTGGTTTTTTTTTTTTTTTTTTTTCAGTTTTCCTAGAGGAAATGCAGCTTTAGTATGGCATGGGTTTATTCGAAAAGGATGTTGACTAAAATATGCCAACTGTACTGATGGAACTAAAAAAGCCATGAGGTCCAAGTGTAAGCCTGTACTTACACATTCCATGGCATACAGACCAGGCTGCCACAACAAACGATCTAAGAGTCTGATCACACGAGGACAGGGGAAATGATTTTATTGAAGTGACCCCATTCTGTTCCCTATTCCTCTCAGCCTTAACTTAAGGCCCACTACCTGAGATGGACCCCTTCTCCAACACTGCTTGGGTGACCAAGAACCAGAAACTAGATAGCCCAGAGACATAGGGTTAAGCTAAACACTACTAGTCTTTTAAAAAATGTATCAATAAAATGACTCTTAATGATATTCTGCTACACTTATGGATAATGTTCAGATTTTATGGGACCTATTTTTCTCTTACTTGATTTTATGATATAGTTTGGGGAGATGACAATTATATTCACAAAAGAATTATAAAAAGTATGATTTAGCCACGCCCTAGCTGGTGGGGTAGGGAGCAAAGCCTCTCTTCTGAAAGGTCAGAGAAGGGCTGGCTGGGTTCAGAGTACTGGTGGGAAAATGAGTGGAGGCAAGTGCTAGGAAGCACTGAAGCATCACGGTGTTCTTATAACTGGTGCAGCACACAGAGCAAACGGGTACAGCGTGGGTGACTCGACGAAAGTGAGTGTACCACTGCCGTGTTTGGAGGCTGCTGGGCAAGGCTGTAGTGTGTGACTGAGCAAATCCCCATCCTTATGTTTGCAGAAAATAGACTGATAAGTCCTTATCTGTAAAATACCACATGAAATACAGGGAGAGAAGAGAATCCTGCCTATCTGTCTAGAGACTTAGGCCTAACACATCATCAGTAGCGTGACTTTGGACAAATAGATGAACAACTCTGAAAAATCTTATCCCTGAAATTGTACCATTGATTACTGTTGTCCTATGTGAGCAATTTTCATCAATAATTGCGATCATGCTTTGTGTTATCTGTAAAGCACATTTTCAATAATAAACTACTAAGGATAGCACTATAGACCTTGTAAATTAGTCCCAGTTTCGTCACCTTGTTCTTATTCTTTGGGTTATTGAAAGTAGATCCCATGATCTCAATTTTTGACCAAGAAAACTCAGCCATGGTAGCCATTTGCCCCGTCCAATGCAAGTTCTAATTGGGTGGTGGTATGCTATGTGATTTTTTTAAAAAACTAAACTAAGCACAATACTAACATACTGTTCTGTATGATGTACAAGGCTTTCTGCAAGCAATGAAGTACCTACACGAAAGTCCTATCTAGCTAAACTCCCTGGTATAGACATGTTAAACTGATGTTAGTGCGTAATAAGTTCCACTCTGCTCCTAGTGAGGTCTTCTCTTCCAGGAATAATAATTGGGGTAATTTCGATGACAGAGAAGATGAGGCAGACAGGACACCTTGGCAGAATCTCATCATCTCTATATTCTTGCATTCTATTGTCTGCACACAGAACAAAATTCCTCAATATGAAAAATGCAGATAAATGTAACAAGAACTAAATTAACGGAAAATAAATTAGAGTCCCTGGGAATACAATGGCTCTTGTCATTTCTATTATAACACAGTGGCATGTTATAATGTCTATTTTAATGTAAATAGAATTTATAGTTTAAATATACTGACGCCATTGTCAGAGTGTTCTTCAAAGCTCACATCCACAAATGTCTTTCAGCTCTGCTAGGTAAGGCAGAGAGCTAAAAAGCCAGCATTTGTAATGCTCTACAACCATTTCCATTGTGACAGTAGTTTCTTTACCAAAATTTTGTAACAGATGAGAATAATAGAGTTTCATTGCAGAGAGATGATAGCTACTTGCTTGATCAAATCATCTTTTATTCTTGTTTTTCTTCTACAGGCTGTAATTGACCTTTCAATAGAAAATTTGCAAATATGCATTTTATGTATATGAATACATTTATATATGCCAAAGAGATTTTAGGAAGAAAATATTTCATATATTCCTCTGTATAAGCATTAAGAGATAGGGCATGTTCAATTTCTTCTACTAATTGATTCTTGGCTGCTCTGCACCCTATGACCTATGCAAGCAAAATTGATGTAAATGTGACACCTGCTTGTCGATAATGGGATCCCTGCCTGACTCTTGGCACTAGATAATGGAGGAGCCCTTGGTTATAGTCTTCCCATGTCGAACTTTGTGATTTCACACTTCATAATGCAAGAGTATTACTTTAAAATGCATTAAACTTCTAAAGATAGCAAATAGCCTTGTGGGTAATACATTTTAAATAGACTGAATTCAGAATTTTTAAAAATGTTCATTTTGTAAGACATCATAATAGGTTTCATAGCACGTTGCGTCCGGTTGCTGTCTGCCCTTCCTAGGCATTGTCTTCTTCTCCCAGGAATCCCCCTGGAGATGCAAACCTGGTCAGCTCACAATCTGAGCCTGGATTTCACTTTTAATAACAGGACTGTTCTTAATCCTTTTTCATTTTTAGAAGTCATCTCACTGTCAGTAGAACTGATTGGGTTTTGTTTAATGTGGAGAGGTCTTATAAATAGCTTTCCTGGCTAAAAATTGAATATAGAGATTTCAAAACAACACCCTCCAACATAGATTAAAGCTATCTTTTTTGTAATCTGTTTTATTAGACAAGATGACAGAACGTTCTGGCATAAATCATCACTCACACTAATACAATACATATTTTAATCTCCACAGAAGCATTGAGCTGTAGTGTACATGTGTCAAAGATGCTGACATTTAAAGGACAGATAATAAATACATAAAACCTGAAAACACTTGGTTTTAGATTTTCATTAAATATGTATTTAGTTGAAACACATTAATATTCTGCAACCAAGTTTAAGGACTTAATTATGAATTATCTACAATGATCAAAGTTATTTCGGTAACTGAGAGCTGCTACCAGTTTCAAGTGCTAAGTGGAATAAAATGAGCATGGGCTTAATAGATTAATAAATTAAATAATCACAATTTGGCAGTTGCAGTCTATTCCTCAGTAACATCAAGATTTTATATCTTTATGAAAAGTTTCATGAAATTATTCTTGTTATTCTTGTTACATTTATAAATCAGCTTGCCAAATTTTAAGTGATGCACAGTTAACTATATTTTGGAGGTTCAAAATATTTTAAACTTTCATTCATTTCATTTCTGGCAAATTATTATACAACGTAAAAGAAGGGAAGATTTGGAAAACTTGCCTTTTTGCTTTCGTCCCTTTTTGTGTGGAAGTGTAAGCTGAGTAAAGCCTTTCCCCTCTAACTTGCTTTTGGTCATAGTATGTCTTAGTCGATGTTGTATTGCTCTGATGAAATATTATGATCAAAAGCGATCTGAAGAGAAAGGCTTTATTCAGCTTACACTCCCACGTCATAGTGTCACCAAAGGAAGTCAGGACAGGAAGTCAAACAGGGCATGAATCTGGAGGCAGGAGCAGATGCAGCCTCTGCGGAGAAGTACTGCTTATTGGCTTCCTCCTCAGGGCTTGCTCGCCCTGCTCTTTTATAGAGCCCACAAACACCAGGAATGCACCACCCACAATGGGCTGAGTCACTCCTCATCAGTCACTAATTAAGGAAATGCCTTACAGGCTTGCCTAGAACCCAGTCTTACGGAGGCATTTTCTTTTTTCTTTTTTCTTCTTTCTTTTTTTCTTATAAGGACAACATTTAACTGGGGCTAGTTTACAGGTTCAGAGATTCAGTCCATTATCATCAAGATAGGAATATGGAAGCATCCAGGCAGACATGGTGCAGGAGGAGCTGAGAGTTCTACATCTTCATCTGACAGTTGCTAGCAGAATACTGGCTTCCAGGCAGCTAGGATGAGGGTCTTAAAGCCCACAGTGATACACTTACTCCAACAAGGTCACACCTC
>NW_022196915.1:102527427-102528016 GCF_008632895.1 Mastomys coucha
GGAGGGTGGCACAGACATTAGATGAGGGTAAGAATTTGATTCATTAGCTGTGATAATTTGGAAAAGCAATCATCTCAAAGAAAGAGTAACTTATAAAGACCTCTTCTTCAAATTTGATACGAGAGTTACAAATGTCAAGCAAAGCATTCAGTCTCACTTTGTTGTTCTCTTACAAGCTACCTCTCTACTTAATTGTCTATGTTTCTTTTGGGTATATAAATACTTTTGAAATATATAAGCTGTTCTTAAAACCATAGTATAGTGTAAAACATGAACTAAATAATACTATTGATAGAGAGGCTGAGATAGGGGAAGCAAGATTTCAAGACCCTTATGTTGTATACAGCAAGACACTGTCACAAACAAACAAGCTGACAGTGTATATAGATTGTACAATGTTGGACCTATTTCTCCAATTACCAAATTAGAGAGATCATTGGATGACAATCATCAAATTTCCAATTCCTCTTATTATTGGATTTCAATCAATTAGGATATGTTGGTAATATTAATTTTCAAACTAATATATTAAAAAAGTAATTGTCACTTCCTGTTGTTTTTGTTGTAAGAGGTGGAATTAGGTTTGTGT
>NW_022196915.1:102528765-102559245 GCF_008632895.1 Mastomys coucha
TAGATTCTGGATGGTTTTGCTAATTTCCTTCACCTGTTTGATTGTGTTTTCCTGTAGCTCTTTAAGGGATTTTTTTGTTTCCTCTTTAAGGGCTTCTAGCTGTTTACCTGTGTTCTCCTGTATGTCTTTGAGGGTGCTATTTATGTCTTTCTTAAGGTCCTGTATCATCATCATGATAAGTGATTTTATATCTGAATCTTGCATTTCCAGTGTGATGTGTGTCCAAGACTTGCTATGGTGGGAGAATTGGGTTCTGATGATGCCAAGTGACTTTGGTTTGTGTTGTTTATTTTCTTAAGCTTGCCCCCGCCATCTGGTTAACTCTAGTGCTACCTGCCCTTGCTAAATCTGACTGGAGCCTGTCCTTCCTGTGATCGTGGTTATGTCAGAACTCCTCAGAGTCAAGCTGTCTCTGTGATCCTGTAATTCTGGGCTCCTGGGCTTGTTAGATCACCTGGAAGTGTGGCTTTATCTGTGTGTTGTGGGACTGCCTGCAGAGCTTGCGCCCAAGGTCTGCTCTGGACCCCAGCCCAGACAGACCGGAAGGAACTGGAGTCACTGGGCTGGTGGAGTTCCTGTGTGCCTGGTCCCGCTGGACCCAGTTATTCCCAGTGTTGGGACAGATTCTGGTTCCTGCTCACCTCTAATCCTGGGTGTGTCAGAGCGCCTGGGAGTGGAGCTTCCTCTGGGTGTTGTGGGACTGTCTGTGGAGCTTGTGCCCAAGGTCTGCTCTGGACCCCAGCCCAGACAGACCGGAAGGAACCCAAGTCACTGGGCTGGCGGAGTTTCTGAGTGCCTGGTCCCGCTGGTCCGGAGGCATTTTCTTAATTGTGATTTCTTCCTCTCAGATGACTTTGAGATTGCGCCAATTTGACATAAAACTATCCAACACAGATATCACAAAATATAGTCAGGTGGGATCCATTATTAATCGTTACTTATTAACACTCATTTCTTTCTTCTCACTTTAAAATATTAAAATATAAGTCCTTATGAGGTGCCTGGGTTCTCTGGGTGGCTCACCTTCATGAAGTGCAGAGAGCTATCTCTCTCTGTAGGGAAAGGCATGAGGAGTCAATTGCAGAACGTCCCACCTTCCTGGGACTGGAATAACATGCCTATGACACCAACTTCATAAAAGCCGAAGTCAGATAGAGGACACGGCTAGGGAGGCGGCTTTTTAATTAAATCTCAACCTGATTAAGTTACTGTTCAGTCTTTAGTGAGGTTCTAACCAGGTTGAACTTTTGACATTTGTGACCCGCCTTTGGCGAGGAAAACAAGCGCATCGCCAATGGCTGCCTGGAAGATAACGTTACAGCTGTCTTCCTAAGCTAATTTGTTATGCAACAAAGTTTCCAAGGATGAAGTAGCTCAGCCTCCACATCCGGATGCGCGATGAAAGGATAAGCCAGTCTGGGCAGGAAAGATGCAGGCAAAGAGCCTTAAACGCTTCACAATGCTGCACATGTCCAACTTACCATCACTCTCAAACTCTCCTCACTGACTTGAACAAGAAAAGGAAAGACAATACTAAACTGGAATCCTAGTGTAGGGCGCTTAGCTTCCTGACATAAGAAGGATCACCTTTATGAATTGTGAGTACTTGCTTAGCCTAAGGGCTAGAACATAAATACAACTGGATATAAGGGGACAAAAAGAACATAAGCTACACCTGAGCAACGTGCATCAAATTATAAAGGGAAAGTCAAAAACTCCAGCAGAGAAGGCGACCAAGGAGGAGGGCTGTTGCTTGAGGATGGGGAGTCTTGCAGATTTAGAGTCATAGTCCCTGGAGACAGAGGCAGGACCTCAACACAGAGGATGAGCTCGGAAGAGCCTTAGGTTCGTAGCTCCCTTTGATGCTTGGGGAGATTTCTGCTTGCCGATCTGCCTACATTTTCTGTTCCAGAGAAAATGAAAACTGGCACTCTGGCTTCTGGAGGGAAATTGAATGAGAAGTGGAGACTTGAGCAAGCTGGCCAGGCAGGACCTCCAGGGATGGACTTTCGTAGTTAGTTACTGCTTCAAGTTATTTTATGGCACCAAGTTGATTAAAAGAGCTTCCCTTTGGCGCCGCTGCAACTGAAGAAAGAAACACTAATTTCTGGAAGCCAGACTTGCTGCCCCTGCAAAAACAAGTGATAATGAATGTTCTGAGTGAAAACTAGGACGGACACAGGTCCCCCAGCAGAACGCAATCATGCACAAACAGTGCAACAGAAGTCATTGAAGCATGGACTCCCTGTCCAAACCCAAGGAGGGGGAGGCAGAAATCAACCTATGTTCCTTGGACGGAAATCAAACCCTCATTCTTGCCGGCTTTCTCTGTTAATTTCATTTAGACGACCCCCATGTTAACAGGCTTTCTGAATGTATCCCTGCCAGTAACTCAGCCTGTGAAGGGAGCCAGTGGGACTGACTGGGTAGAGATGCATGAGAGGAGGTGAGGATGCTGCTGTCCGCCAGGGGGTCTCAGAGCCAAGTGGCAAGTCTTGTGGAAGCCGCTGGGGAGGAATGCTGGTTGTGACGAATAGTGGGGTAGCAATTAAATCTGTTCGGAGCCAGAAGACAGAGAAAGAAAAAGAGGAACTGCAGCTCCTCCCCCCCCCCACCCCCACTGGAAATATCAACTCTTCGCTGTCGTTAAATTCCAAGTGTGTCCACATTTCCAGATAAATGCACTCACTAGAGTATGGTGGAAAATACCCGTCTAAGCAGCATCCAGATGTTTGCAAATGCTCATAACAATGAAATTAAGGACACTGGTGGTTCCAGGACAATGCATTTACTCAGATACATAGTACAACTATCACATAAGGTCTTCTAGACTTTTGTGCTTAACTTGGAACTCAGGCTACCTATGGGATTATACTGGTTTTCTTTTTTACTTATTTTATGTCCAGTGTTCAAAGTAATAAATCTACAATTCTCCTAATGTTTAGAACTTGGTTCTTCAATCCATGCATCCCCTCTTAAAGAGAGTTGTGCCATCCAGATTTAGCTGAAGCCTACTTTATTTGTTTTGATTCTTCTCATCTGAGTATACATGGGGGATGTACATGTAAAGCTTGGGGGATGCCCAAGCTTTGCAGCTTTTCAGGATCTCTCTGCTTATGTAGGAAGGTCAGCTGCTTCCACTAGGACCTCAAAATACACATTCCACCTGTGGTGCTCCACACCACCTGTGGTGCTCCACACAAATCGCAAGGCTGAGTTCTTCCACCCTGGACCGAGTTTACCCCCACATAGAAAACCACTGAACACAGAAGCAAGAAGGCATAGCCAAGTCAGCTGCAGTTTGGCTTTAGTTTGGTTTTTATTGTTTATTTTGCCTGTCTTTCTGGATATTCTCAAATACAACCTTAGGAGACGCTCCAGAAATCCGAAATTCTCTTAGACATTGACTGTGAGCAACCTGGGGAGGGGAAAGCGGCACCAGTGATGCTACTTATGAAGTGTTTCAGTAAAAGTAAGAGAACTAATTTGTCACACTGCATGGCATTCAGCAGAACAAAGGCTTCCTAGATTAAAATGCAAAAGAAGGGAGCTGTGGGGAGGATGGGAAGTGCCGGAGCATGTTCAAGGTAGAAGACGCCTCAGTTGTTAAAAAAAAAAAAAAAAGGGATTTTGCTAGAGGGTAAAACAGAGAGATTTGTCTTTTTGTACATTTTAGTCATTAGCAGCCTGAGTTCCTTGAAGCCCTAGTTTATCATCTCTGGCTCCCTAACATCTTTCATGACATGTAGCACAGAATAGGCGCTCAGAGTACAGAATAGCACATCCACACACTTCAGCAGTCCTTGTCCTGATCCTGAGGTGACAGAAGGAGCCCCTCTCTATCAGTCCACACTGCAGGAATCACGGTGTTCTGCAGGCCAGTTCAGAAGCTTCACACAGACAGTTGGGCAGGACGGAAGCTGGAAGGGATTGGGCTGCGTGCCGGGAATGAAGAGGTAGCTCATGGGCCTTCTGGCTTTGCTTGTCAGTTGTTTTGGGTTTCATAAAGATATGCTCATACATGTTCATACATGTTCCCCCTGCTCCCATTAGTCCCTTTATCCCTCTGGCAGTTCTACGTCTACTATCATGTCATGACAGACATGATTTTATTTATCTCTATAAAACCTTTGGTTCACAAACAAGAGGAAGCATGCTGGCTGTATTCTTCTTTCAGGGTGTGACTTCATTCACCTTTACCTGACATGTGGGTTATTTATGCAAAGAGTTTAGAAAAGAGTGGGTTGTTAATAGGACTGTCTACGACTCACAGAGTCAGAAGCAGCTGGCCCTTGCTGAGCACAAAGAGGAAAAGATCATTATAAGGTTACAATATCATATAATCATTCTGAGCAAACCTGTATGTAGAAGATGCAGCCACCAGAAGACAAGAGAAAAGGGAGATATTCCCTGTCGGCTGCCTTTCCGTCCAGTGGAAATAAGGAGGCAAACATGAGCCCTTCTCCATGCAGTTGAATCAGGAACTTTCATTTTTACTTCTTCCCTAGCTAGCTTCTTTTATATTCTTCTATATCTTCTTCTTACGTCTTACTTATTACTACTTACATCTTATTAGTTACATACTTATTCCTAATTCTACATCTTACATCTGTCCTTATATCTTACTTCTATATCTACATCGTCTCTCCTATCCCATTACCAGCCCCAATTCTACATACTTACTCCTAAATCTCTCCTAACCCATCACCAGCCCTAATTCTACATACTTACTATCTCTACATACTTACGCAATACTCCTAATTCTATTCAGCCCCCAGCCCTTGTGGGTTAAATACTTTCCCTGGTCCCAATCAGCATCGGCTATGTGGCAAAGCATAATACGCTGCGGGAAATCATGCCAGCTTGCATCACAAACTAGAGGCACACAGCTTTTCCAACTAAGGCTTGTTTATCTCAATGCTCTCTGCTCTGGCCGAAGACCAGGTATTTTATATATATATATATATATATATATATATATATATATATATATATATATATATATATATATATATATATATATATATATATATATATATATATATATATATATGGTGGCAGCTGCGGCTCCCCACAATTCCCCAATCAAGACAAGTGTCTTACAGACTCCATTTGCCAAGGCTGGAGATGCATGCACCTAGACATGACTCTGGAAGGGTGTCCTGATTTCTATCACATGAATCACCTTCCCTCTCTCACTAAAATTTTCATTCTAAAATGCAATTCATAATTTACCATTCTCATGTTAATATGCACAGATAATGAGACAATAGAAATTGTGCATTGCTTATACATGCTCTGAAACAATAGCCATCTATCATATTGCGTCTGCTACCTATCTTAGTAAAATTCTATTGAAATACAGCAGTGCTTGTTTGTTAATGTATTGTTTATGGACACTTTCATGGCTCAACAGCACAGCAAAGTAGTTATGTCAGATACATGTGATCTACAAATCTGAAAATATTATTTCTGGCTTTCTATAATAAAAGATGGATGACTATTTCTCTAAGAAAAAACTCGGGTTTTTTTTAGAGGTTGAACAAATGGTGTGCTGCATGCCTTTACATATATGAGTAAGTCACACACACACATTTCTAAGTCTATTATAAGAGGTAAGCCTACAGACATCTTAACCAGGCTAAAGGAAACAGCATATCCAGGAAGAAAGACTTCAGTTGCATCGAGTTCATGGAGCTATCACCAAGCCCTTTTCCTGAACAACGATCTGCTAGAAGCTGCCAATACCTATCTATCTATAAGGAAGACACATGAGTCCTGAGCAAGCGCTTGAATGTGATAAAAGGGGAAGGTGGATTAAATTATTAATGTCCCCTTAGACTTGGGTACTTGAACACTTGGTCCCCTATTAGTGGTAGTGTCTGAGGAGATTTAGGAGGGGGTAGCCTTGCTGGAGGAAATAGGTCACAGTGGGACAAATTTTAGAGCTTATAGCTTCACCCCACCTCGACTTTGGTCTCTCTTGCTTCATGTGTGTGATGAAAGGTTTTCTCTCATCTTCTTGCTCCCACTTGCCATTTGCTGCTATTCTTCCCCTGCTATGATGGACTCTGTAACAATGAGTGAAGGGAAATAAACCCTTCCTCCTCTAAGCTGCTTTTCATGGTGGTGTTTTATCCCATTAGCAGAAAAAGTAACTAACCCCCTTAGCCAATAATGAGAGGAATTTTGTCTCTGATGAGGAATATTCTTTGACTCCACTCTGTGCTAGTTAAGTAGGTGCCAGGATTTATTTAGCTATTTCTACTGCATTTTCAAGGGATGAAGGGTCCCAGAGAAGAAACCAAGCTTATGAAGAATGGAACTGGAAATCACTGTTTGACCCCACAAAGAGAAACTCAGTGATACTCGCAAGTTGCATTCCAATGTTTGAAGAGCTTTCTATACAACAGAGTTCTTCAGTATAATCAGGTCCAATATGAAGAGGTGCTCGTGATTAGGGGCTATAAATAGGAAGTCTTTGGTCTCCAGGGAACACTGACATGTTAAGCTGAAGGTTCAAGTATCCATAGGATAGTTAGTTGTGTTGGCCACTTCAAGCATTCTTTCAAATTCCACAATATTTGATGTTGTGAATAAATGATCTCTAAATTTGTGCTCTGAGTTCTTTCATTCTACCTCATGATGGTGTGAAGGCATAGAAGCGGGTTTCCACTTTTAGAAATACACATACTTTAAGACGTGCCCGACCTAGCCTGCCTCAGGATGGAGCTTGTTCTGTAGCTGGGATTCTGAATAGAGCATTTGCTTAATTTCTCTTCCTGGTCTAACTAAATTGAGATTTAAAACAAATGACAATTTCAAAAAGCAGAGCTTTTGACCCTATAGCTGAAAGTCTTGGGCAAAGGCAAAGGCCCTGGGAGTGAACTCTGAAAATCCTATGCACTTCTGTCATTTCCTCCTTCTGTCCAGAAGAAGCCGTTAGCAGTCTTCTATTTACAGTGGTGATGTTACTGAGATCTGTGCTGCACAAGAATGCTTTCAGTGGAGGATCCTTAATCTTTCATTACCATCCTGATTACCAACTACTGTAATAGCCTATTCCATTGCTAGCCTCTTATTGCTTTTCATTTATGCTAATAGAAAAGGCTATAGTTACATATGATTTTAGTCTTGAGAAAAATGACAAGAAATGAATAAATCATGCATTACTGTAGGTTTGCAGGCAGGATACAAGATTACTAAATTATGCACTGTGTAAAAGAGGGAACTAGAAAGAAATCAATCTTGGAGTAAGCTTGAGTGATCCACACCATGCAATTCTAGTGGATGGGTGAGGGACTCTCTGTGCGAGAGTTCTCATAACCTAGTTAGCTTGGTAATTAGGACACAGGGACAACCAAAAGGGAAAAAAATAAGAGGGTTGAACAGCAGCCAGGCAAATTTTAGAATAATGAAGAAATATCAAATAAGGTAAATCAATGGAGTGCGAGAATACAAAGGGGAAATGAAAAACATTCAAAGATAAATTAATGGAGGCCCCAGGGTTATGCAAGCAATTTACTATAAATACATCAGGAAAGGGGAGACAGATGTAAGGGGATGAGGAAGTTCAAAATGGGTAGTGCGCTATTAGAAGAAAGAAGTGCTTGAAGACAAGCAAAGCAGAGGTCAGCAAGGAAGGAAGAAAAGCAGTTAAGAAAACACAAATGGAGACAGCCTTTTTTTAATATATATAAGATGCTTCTTTTAGCAAAGTTATTACACTCTCAAATGCATGACAGTATTTTTATAAAATCCACAGAAAGTAAATCTCATCGACCTCATTTTCAATTAGGGAAACTGGACTTTGAACTTCTCCTAAAGTTACTGAAAACAAGAGGATTTGATCTTTCAGCCACATAGGTAGAGTTTGAGACAATCCACCCATTTGAGAGGCAGAAAATTCATGATTCTATTAATTTTTTTAATTAACCTATAAAAATGTAAAGTGCAGTAATCTTATGTGTATAGCTCAATTAACTTTTATGTGTGAAGGCATTCCTGTAGTGCCCATTAAGAGCAATGCAGGGAAGGCTTCCAAGCTCCCGAAGGTTCCCTTGTGCCTCTCCATGCTCAACATGCAAAGACAACACAATTGGACGTCGAACACTATCGGTTACTTTTGCTCATCTGTGAGTCTGAACCTGGATTTGGTCGTAGACTGTATTTTTACACGTCCTACTTGGTGGTGGTCACTCTTGGTGGTGGTCAGTTGTAGAAACATGTCATTAACTGCTCTCTTCTTTGTGGGCATTTGGGTTGTTTTTAGTCTCTCTGGGAAGGCATGCACATTCCTCTCTCTGATAGACATTTATGAACATAGTCACTGTGCAGAGCTGTGTGCTGAGCATCTTTAACACAGCTGTACATGTTACAATTTCACTTCCAGTAGTGGTGTTAAGAACCCTGTCTGGCTCCCAGCTTTTCTATCATTTACTGGAGCTGGTCTTTTTTTTGTTTGAATCATTTTGATGACTGGCTTGTATATTCTCTTTGTACCTTTAATTTGATTCCTCTCAGTGAGCAATAATCTTAAGCACTATTTTTTTCTAAACACTATTCTTTCCAATGCTTACATTCCCTATTATGAAGTGAGGTACAGAGCTCAGTTCTTACACTCATTTCTCAGTTGGCTCTTTGGTTTATTTTGATTGCAAGGAGATCGTTGTATATGATGGACACCGACACCAGTCTTTTTGATACATTGTGCATGTCTGGTTCTTCTACGGGTCAAGGATTCATTCTTTAGGCAAAATAAAGTTATTATAATCTTTTAGTTTTGAAATTCAGTAAGTCTCTTCAAGTGAGTCCTATGTAGATGATTAAGTTAGTCAGGACACGAGAAGACACTTCGTGAGCCTGTAGAGTAGCATGACCAGCACTGTTTTGGGGAATGACACAACCACCAGCACTGTTTTGGGGAATGACACAACCACCAGCACTGTTCTGGGGAATGACACAATGACCAGCACTGTTCTGGGGAATGACACAATGACCAGCACTGTTTTGGGGAATGACACAGAGCCGTTAGCTCAGGTTCTTCATCTGATGCTATGGTAGTGTCTTTCTGTGATGATAAAGGAAAGCAAGCCACTAGACTATGGAGAGAAATGTTCCCTTCAGGGAGAAAGAAGAGGACCCGTACATGTAGTAGAACAGGTATCTGTATGCACGCTCCAAAGAAACCATTTGCTAACTCCACCTCTCATGTGATAACACACTTGGTAAATTAATACCCTTTCTGCTGTTGCTTACAACCCTCTTTTAAAAGAGACACCAGTCCACCATGATCCTAGTTTTGTGATGCCTGGTCTATTCCCTATAACATGTCAAGACTGTTGTTCAGAATGCTACATTCTGTGCTATACATTGTCTCTTTAGCCATGCATTCTCTTCCTATTAAGTTATTGCCAAGCAAAGGTGATTTATTAAGATGAGAAGCAGACATTGCTAAAACAGGAAGAAAGGCAAAAAAGAAATAAGTGTTTCCTCAGAACCCACAGAGGAAAGCAGATGTCAGCAGAAACAGATGTATGCTTCTCTGGGGCCAACGAAAGAATGCTTAATGCAATCAGAATCCTGGTAACTCAGAAAGTAGAAATGTAAAACTTTGCAGAATCCTTCTCATGGTGGTATGCATCCTAAGTGCTGCCCGGTGGAGCACAAGCTCCAGTGACGATGGCAGAGAGCAGGGGATGACAGTGCAGTGATGTATGGAAACTGTACACATTGTGTTTAGAATTAGAGACCCATACAGAGGATTGGTCTGAAGGAAGAAGAATACTGCCAAAGAACCCTCTCTGCATCCTATTTAGCTCAGTCAGCTAAATAGCTAATGTCTGCTTAAGACCCTCATGCACCATGAAGAATAATTCCTTCACTCACCTTCAAAATGTCAGCACCGAAGAGAACATGGGCAAAGTGTTAGGGAAGCCATCTTGAGAACGGTGCCTAAGTGAAAAGACTGTTAGCAGAAACTGCTGAAACAATTATTTCTTTCCAAACACCAGTATGAGGACAACCAATCCTGAAAACCGTAAAGCATCTATATATTACCTACCAAGGTAGAGGTATAAAGAGAATAATTATTATTAAAAAGGTTAACACACCAATCATGGTAGTTTTTAAGGATATGCTTGAACAATTTCTTAGCCATTCTTAAACAATAATGGACAAGAACAGAGTTAAAATTAGTTAGGAACCATCAAAAGAATGCCAGGCATGGCTATTTCAGGGACATGGCACAATCTGTCAATCTAGCATATGCTCAAGATAAACAATAGATATGGTGACCTGAGAGTGGCAAGACAGACACCAGATCCTCCATTGTTTGGACTAAATATTAATCTTTATGTTGTAATGTTATAATGTTAGCTCTTTCAACTTCAAATGCAAAAATAACTGTATACCATGGTCACTCATAATTTCCAAAGGCAATATGATCACAATAACAGAAGATGTACAAAGACAACTCATTCATTTTCTCTGCATTACTTTTTTCTGTACCACGAATCCCGTGATGTTCTCTCCATCAGTTCATGTCCCCTGGTGTTCAAGCCATTCTCATTCATAGCATTTGGTTATTTTATCTCATTTGTGGGTAAGTTTTCAACCATGGAGGTAAAATAATGCAAATTGTGATAAATCTATTGAACAAAAGTGATGTAACTGCACTAGTGGTAGACAACCCATTTTCTGAAAGGAGAAACAATGATTTAAATGATATTTTGAAGCTCCTGTCATTGGTAGAAGGCTGCAAGGATCCTCACTGGGCTCTCATGAGACACTGGGGCTTGTTTTTCTTTCCTTTGAATATTCAAAACTTTCCACATTTCCTTTAATGGGATGTACTTTTTCATATTAAAAATGCAAATCATGGAAGTAATTCTTCTCTTTTTCAAAAGACCCAGGTACCCACAACCTCTCTTGAGATAAAATTGAGGTTTTGGTTTCATTCCCAACATCATTGAACAGCAAGTCTCAGAGTCCCACTGTTTCTGTTCCTCCTCCTGTTCCACTCCACCCAAGCCTGACTTGGTTTCTGCAGCCAGCTGGGAGATGGGAAAGGATTGGAGGAAGAATCTAAATTATTGGATTGTGTGAGTTCTGCCCTGCTTGAAGGTGTAGCCTATGAAACATCAGCTTCCAATTCTTACAAATACTTCCAATTCTTACCCAAAAGCTTTGTGTCTGTCTCTGATCACTTTGCTTCTATGGGGACCACTCTCCTTCTGGGGGTCCTGATCATGTTTCTATCATCTATGAAGTCTTGACCTGCCAGAGACCAGGACCAGCCTTGGCTGAGGGTGGGGTCTGGAGAAGGGTGGATGCAAGAGCATCGAAGGGAAGGGAGGATCACACATGGGACACATGAGAGATGGAACTGTAAGAAGCATTTAAGTCTAGCTAAGAGTGTGCAGCAAGTGTCTTGTCAAGAGCTGTGAAGGGTCAGTCCAGATTGTTCAAGCGCTGAAACTTTGTTAAACAGTGTCCTAGGGATGTTTGGCATCACTGTTGACCTTCCTTCATGTCTTTGTAACTTCACAAACATTCTGAAGCTAATCAGAGGTCTACCTTTTACATTTTCACAAAGTGTTCCTTGCTTGTGTGCCTGGTGAAAGTTTTCTTATCTGCGCACATCCCACACTGTACATATTCCTAGCAAGCTCTCTCACCACCTCAACCCCATCTGCATGCCCTCCTTTGGGCCTTGATGGCCTTCACTTTGAGATGACTAAATGGGAAATTCAGTGCTAAGAAGGTCTTATCCAGACTCGTGTAAGTCTTTAGTATGAGGGGTGATGTCTCAGGCTCCAGACCCCAGCTATTCCTGACTCCTCAGTTTCTTTGTATTCAATGAATTACCATTGCTGAATGTGTTTATGTTGGGTGGCATTGTTGTTGTTGTTGTTGTTTTTAATTCAGTTCAAATTTTATCTAGAATGTAGACCTCCAAAGGTTTGATAAAAAGTCGTATGAATTCTAATTACAGCCCATTCAATGAAAATAAATGGAAAATTAATTTAACTGCTGTTCACAACCTCTTTGGCAGATTTTTCTCTAAAAATTTCTGCAGTTAGCTGAGAAAGCACAACAGGAAGACGCCTTCCCTCTTAACTAAAACTTTCCCTCGAGATTAATGTCACTAGGAAATGTTCCCTTCTCTTTAACTTCTAACTAGGCTACCACTTTGGGGGTAAAATATTATCATAAACATGGAGAGTATGATTAGAAATAAGAGCATTTCCTTGAAGACATATTTAAAACAACATGTCATATTGTTACTGGGATCAAAAGAAAAAGAGTGAACAACTTTGAGTCTTTATCATCCTAACAGAAAAGGCAGGCTGGTAAACCAAGTAATGATTTAATGTGTTCTGGGCCTATGGATTGAGCAAGAGTTAGAAGAGGCAGATGCATAGGAAGCAGTGGACATCACAGGATGCCTGTGACACTCTCAATGTGAAGGTTAGAGAACAGTGTGATACTGCAGCTGTCCTACCACAGAACTGTTTTTGGTTTGCTTTGCTTTTCTAGTGGGCTTTGTGGCTGTTGTTGTTTTGTTTGTTGGTGGTGATGTTGTTAAAGACAGTGGGAACCATGGTGGGCTTTACACAGATGAACTCATGGCTGGCGTTATAAATAAATGTGAGTTGCTAGTTTCCCCTAGTGCCAAATTGTTCTACCTCCTTAGGATGCATGTCCTCTGGTGTGAGGCTTTACCACAGGTTGGACCATACTCTCCTGATCTGATAAAGAGGCTGTTCAGTGGTGTCCGTTTATATTTGATGCCCTACTTCAAGTACAGCTATTTGATCAACTGAAAGCAGCAAGTAAAGCCACAATAAATGTATTTTGTGCTTAAGTAGATAATGAAAATAGCAGGGCAAAAAAGGTCAAGGAATTAAACCACTACTTGGAGACTTCCTTACCATAATAAAATGCAAGTTGTTTGGAGTGAGCCCTGTACGGAAGGAATAACTGTCCAATGTTTATATAATCATGTTTATTTGTCCAAAATAATTTTATTTCCTTGCTGCTGGGTAGAGAGTTCTCCTTCAAAAAAGAGTAATCTACTGGAAATGAAGTTGATCAATAAGCAATTCCAATGTTGTCTGAGATTTTTTTAATTAAAAGAAATCTACAAATAAGCAGAGACAAGTCAGTAAGGTAGAACAAATACCCTTATTCCAATGTTGTATCATCTCCATTGACTTCATTGGAGAAGCAAAGTCAGTCAGAATGAAGGGGAGAAAAATGAGGAGGAACGGAAGGTAGACAAGGAACCTGTAATTTATTATAACAGTGGTTCCCAATTCCCAGCTTCAGAACTTATTAAATACAGATTAAGGAGCCCACCCCCAGGTTCTATTCAATAGAATTTGGCTAGAACCTAGGAGTCACTGCATTAGAAGACTGTTGAGTTTATCTTTCCTTCGTTCTCCTTATTATAGGTAACTATACCTTTCCTAATAGCCCATTGAAGAAGAGACCCCAACCCTGAATATAAAATTCATCATTCATGATAAACAAATTGGATGTAACAATTGTTAGAAAGGTGACTATGTTGTTTAATCTGTCAATAATCAAAATGCAGAGTTAAAAATGATTTAAAACATTAACTTTCTTAAACTCTTGCCTTCCAAGGAAGATAATAACGCCCCAACAGATATTTACTGGTGTCTCCAGAGAGGAAAAATCTGCATTTGACTCTCAACTAGGAGGAACTATCTTTGTACTGTGCCATCTGGCTTTTGCAAATTTAATTCTAGTATCATTTAAAAATTAGCTACCTCATAAAAGTAAGAGAATTTCTGGAGTATACGTGAACAATTTGACTGTATTGAGAATGAAAGTAGCTACATCTAGACAGCACTGAGTGCCTGGTATTAGACTTTCCATACATGAATCTCTTTTAACCTCTGTCCAGCTCATTGGAAGAGCAATACCGGCTCATTTTCCTGGTGTGGACTGAGGATTAGAGAGGTACCATGGCTTATGTCAACTCAAGCAGGAAGCATGTGACATCAAATAGACAAGCAGAAGTTCCCAGTCTATGTAGATTCTACTCCAGGGTCAGCTTTTCTTTCGCTTAAGAGCGTATGATTAAGGAGTTTGGTTTGTCACCACCTAACACTTGGTCAACAGATGACAAGTAGTCCCCACTCACTGACACAGAGATATAAAGGAAAAATAAAAAACAAACTTCATCTCAACTGTATCATGTAAAAGCTTCTGCCTCTGTTACAAAATCAAAGGCTGACTCACAGAAGGGCCATCTTAAAGTGCTCAGTGTGCTAGGATGATCCAAGAGCTGATGGGTCTTCCAGGATACCTCACAGACATTAGGAGCTGCCCGAGGGTTCCAGAGGTTGGTACACCTGAGAGCTCCAGATCTGCACTCTGTTCCTGAGTTTTGCTGTGTGTGAATCAGAACTTGGGACTGTCTATGAACATAACACGTTGAGTCTCTGTTTTAAAACTGTAAAAATTAGCATGTCCAGCCTTTTGTTGGTATAACAGAACTTATTTCATGCTCAAGATGTGCAATCAAGTTTTTCAAAATTGCTTTTGAAGTGTGCAAGCCAATGGCACTAATTTTATTCATAATTTAGTGTAGTTCTCACTGCTGCCAAGTTCTGAGGTTTCCCCTGGACCAGCTACAAGCTCTACAACACACTAAGTGACATTTCCCCTTCCCACCTCCCAGCTGCCACTGATTGTCTTTATTCCATTTTCTCTCTCTTGACTTACCTAACCTGAGAACTTTATGGAAATGGAAATGATATTTCTCTCATTTGCTCTGTTTCACTTAGCAAAATATCATCAAGACCCATCCATGTCTGACAATGTCTAAGAACTTTACTTCTCATGGAAACTAAACAATATTCCCTTTGATACACACCGCAGTTGTTTCATGTTTCTATGAAGGTTAGAACATAAATGTCTGTTAAATTCGAGCTTTCAATTGAGGCATATACTCAGGAGTAAAACTGCTGGAGCATGTGGTTAACATCTTGAAGAAGCGCAGATTGTTTTCCACCGTGGCTGGGCCATTTTACACACCCGCCAGAGATATAAAAGGCTGAGTATTCCTGCCCTTGCCAGCACTTATTTCCCAGCTTCTATTATAGCCGCCACAACGGATCCACACACACTTTCAACCTGCTAAGATGCAGATTCCAAAGCAAGTGGGAGAGCACCATATGCCATGTCTGGTATCTTAGCTGGAAATTTGAAGCAAGTAGTTCTTCTTGAACCAAGACAAAGAGTAGGAACAGGGCTAGAGAATGTTGCATTGTGTGTGGACATCACCCGTCATAGTGGGAGCCATCACGGGGCTATCATCATACCCCAGCATGAAGTTCAGCTCTGAAGTCAAAGCAACAATAAAATTATACGGGTTTAAAGGAGTGGATAGATGGACTCACCAGTGTAAACTGGAGCTAGCTTAAATGTGTTCACCATATGGAAGAAGGAAAAATGCTTTTCAGGAAGGAAAAGGCCCGTTTCTAGAAACTCTTTAGGGAAAAGCACTGTTTGATATCGAGAGCGCTGCACCCATGTCGTCTGTCCCACCAGCTGGAGATCTGGAAATGGCTTTACGTTGTCTCTCTGGAATGACTAGACCATTCCTTCTAGTATAACTTAATTCTACATTTTACTGCTCCTCACTTACTCATTACCAACCTAGGACCCACCCTTCCCTATTGTTTCAGCTATAAAAATAGAAAAGTTAAAGACTCATCAAAAAATTATAAAATATTTTTTAAAAATATATGTGCACACAATAAGCCTTCCTTGAAGGAAAGAAGGGAAGAAGAAAAATGTAGCGTAACTCACAAATATCAGTAGAGACGGACTCTACACAGACCCAGCAGTGGTTTTTGGCTCTTTTTGATTTTGAGACTGTCTGGTGTAGCCCAGGTTAGCCTCAGATTTGCCAAGCTGACAAAGTTGTCCTTGAACTCTTAATACCCCACTCTTTGTCTCCATAGTACTAGGACTTCTGATATGCACCACAGTTCGCAACATAGCTCAGGAATCTTAGTCCAAGGCCACGGGAAGAGGAGGTAGCTACCATAGAGTTCTGTCTATGACTTTCCTTGCACCATACAGAAGCAGTGATGATAAGCTCTTCTCTGGGCATCTTTCTTCCCTTTCCTTTCCAGGTCCCCCCCTCCAGCCCTGTGCATGTGTTATAGCCAACCTGTGCCAACAGTCTTATCCGGTGTCCTTGACCCATCCTTTCAAAGTACTTTATTCTCTTCCTAAGTTTGTTCTATGGACTCTTCCACATGACCAGGAACACAAGCAAGTTCATAGCAAAGTGCAACGGATTCTTTGTGGGCTGACATTTGGCGCTTGGGGTAGCTCAGTAGTTGAGTGGTAGATCGAGCATCACACTAGAGAATGGGGCCCAGCATTATCTTCTGCACTGACAACACTACCATGTTTCTGGTGTTAGCAGGTCGGTAGAGGCTAGTGTACTGGCCTAAAGTGCTTAAAGCACGTTAGCCAGTGTCATGGATATTTTCAAGGGTTACATTGGTTTGTATGCCTTGTACTGGCTGATTTTGTGTGTCGAGTTGACACAAGCTGGAGTTATCACAAAGAAAGGAGTCTCCCTTGAGGAAATGCCTCCATGAGATCCAGCTGTAAGGCATTTTCTCAATTAGTGATCAGTGGGGGAGTTCCCAGCCTATGGTGGGTGGTGCCATCCCTGGGCTGGAAGTCTTGGGTTCTATAAGAGAGCAGGCTGAGCAAACCAGAGGACGCAAGCCAGTAAGTAACATCCCATCATGGTCTCTACATCAGCTCCTGCCTCCAGCCCTTTTTGTTTTCCTGTCCTGACTTTTTCCAACAATGGACTGATCTAGAAGGTCAAGCTTGACAGCCTTCTCCTCCTCAACTTGTGCCTTGGTCATGGTGTTTTCATCGCAGCCACACAAACCCTAAGACATGCCTTGCTGTTTTCATCGAAGCCACACAAGCCCTAAGACATGCCTTGCTGTTTTCAGAGACTTACAGCTTTGGTAAATCCTGAGTTGATTTTTTTAAAAAAAAAAAAAAATGTTCTTTTTGAGCAAGCTTTGGAAAGCCTACCTCCTAATAGAATTCTATATAGTCAAGATTCTGCCCCACCTCCTAGCCACTACTCAAATAGCAGATTCCAAGCAGAGAGTAAACAGGCTGAGGCACATCTCTAAAGCATCAGAAGCATTCATATAGAAAGGAGAATCGGAGCTTTGTAGCAGCTGTGCTTTCCCCATCTGTGTAAGTGCCTCATTTTTTTGTTTTAGAAATTTATTTATTTTTCCTTATCTGCATTCAGTGGAAGCCAGGGAGGCCATCAGATCCTCCTGGAACCGGAGTTACTGATGACTGTGGCTGCCCTGTAGGTTCTGGGAATAGAAATGAGCCCTCTGAAAAAGCAGCACATCCTCCTCTCTGCGGCTGCCTCTCCAGTCTCATTCTGAGGAGATAGACTGTTTGAAGGAACAGCCAAGGTTTTGGTGTTTTATGTGTTGGTCTCTGGCTTTCCTGCTTACAGATCTTGTCTTGGAACCACAGCATGAGAGAACCCAGGGTTCTCTCCCATTTGATTTCAGAATAAAGCTGAAAAGAGAGAGGGATGGGCTTCCAGCCACTAGGGCATTTGCAGCCTGGCTCAGAAGGTGGCTTGAACATAAAGAACAAAAAACCTGAGGAGGAAAAGAAAGGAGGCTCAGCAGGCTAGAACACTGTAGCTCTTCCAGAAGATCTGGATTTTATGACCAACATCCACACGGCCGCCCACAACTGTCTATAACTTCAGTTCCTGGAAATCTGACTCCCTCTTCTGACCTCTGAAGCCACCAGGCACACTCATGGTGCATGTGCATACATGCAGCAAAACACAAAGGCACATAAAATAAATAAATAAATCTAAAAATAAATTTAAAAACAAAACTGAAATAGGCTTCCATTCAGCCATAAATTGCCCTAAAATGAGAATCACAACTTCCGGAGCTTGACTGGCCCACTCTTTATCAACCATGTGGATCAAAGCAAAAATTAAAGATTCAAATTCCTGGTAGAGGAAAGAAAATAGAAACAGAATACTGAGGCAGGAGGGAGGAGGGCACGTCACCTGGTTAACTTGATGTGCTTTTGTTTTTTCTTTTAGCATAAAGCATTGTGACTCTTACTGAACCTCAACCAACATGCCCCCCCCCAATTTTTTTCTAAAATATTGCCACTTGCTAATACAGGTTTTAATTTTTAAAATAGGATATCCTACCCACCCCTTAGTCTTTTATATTAATTCAGATCTAAGAATCAAGCATAATATATTCAGTTGACATATACTGAGCCTTGCCTCTGGTACCAGTTAAAGCCTTACAGAGCTTAGGATCCAGCAGAGAAATGTCTTAGTTCCTTACATCCCTTATTGCTATGGCAAAATGACTGACAAGAAGTCATTTATGGGATGAAGGTTTTTTTTTTAACTCCCAGTCCATCATGGTGGGCAGGCTGTAGCAGCAGGAGCATGAGACAGCTGGCCACACTGTAGCTGAAGTCAGGGGCAGAGGTGAATGCTACGCCCAGCCTACTTCTTTGCATTTGGCCAGGGATTCCAGGTAGGGCATCTCTTCTCTCTACAGTTAAGCCATTTGAAGAACTGCCTCATAGATATGCTCAGAGGTTTGTCTCTTAGGTAGCTCTAGATCTTATGACATTGACAATAGCAACCACTGGGAGAGGAAGACAAGACCTAAGAAAACTTTAGAAAAATATTTGGAGCCATATATGCAAATCTATAATAAGCTATAATATGCATTAAAATACTATATATTATACCTTATATTATATACCTATAAAATACTTTAACATTCTGTTATAATAACATTATGTTGTATATTATAGCTGATTATATAGTTATATACTTACATATGTGTGATTTTATGTATTATATTATATATACTTTTCAAAAACAAAACATGGGAAACTTATTTGTGCCTTACCGCTTAATTTTGGGTAAGATTCCTATGTCTGAGGAACGTCTAGGCCCAACCTTGACCTGTGTCTGCACCATTTTATGGGGCACATTACCTCTGCTGAGCCCAGTAATTGCTCCAGCCACAATGTAGATTGGGCCCCAGACAGTGTGAGGAGAGAAGTGATATGCCAGTTAACAGGGTGAGAAATGAATGCAAATGAATTCTCCACCCTCCCAGCAGCCACCGCTCCTACTTCCTGCCCTTCTTCATCCCCCAGCCAGTTCTCAGAGAAAAAGATGAATATCAGCAATGATGTTCACTTCATGTCTCAGCGACCTAGAAAGGAACGTGTGCAGCAAGGCTTGGCGCTGCACTAATGATGCTGAGCCCGAAAGCAAGCGGTGAGGAGGAGGAGGAAGAGAGTGCTGGAATTGAGGGTGCCTCTACAGCCCCGGTGCTTTCCCTGTCGGGAGCCTGAGCCCCTGGGACTGCCCGAAGCTTGACCATAGATAGGCATGGGACCTTCTTTCCTATTGGTTCCTTCTGTTTAAGGAGATGAATGGTTTTGTCATCATGAAAACCTGTCTCCGTGGAATCCGTTAGCCCGGTTTGCTCAAAGACCTCCGTGACGTGAGCGGCCACTTCATTGTACCTAAGTTTGATTTAAAAGAAAAGTGAAACCATCTCCCTTGCGGAGAAGCTAGCAGTTGTCCCCATGGTTCTGTTCAGGTGAACAAGAGAGGGATTTTTAATGGCTGCCGCTGTATCTCAGCCAGATCTCTTTGCAGGGTCAATACCTCTGTCGTCCTCTGCAGCTGTCCAGAACCAGGTGTGAACTTTGTCCCCTACATTAGAGTTATTGTATCTGAGGAGGCAACTATGTCTCCTGTCATCCCAGTGCTAGTGAAGATAGAGTCGCAAGTCTGGGCCACCCAGGTTCTTCGGACCAAGCTCGTTTGTCACCCATGAGGCTCAAACCAGCCCCTAGTGAAGACCACAGGCTCATTTAACTTCCATGTTCTGCAGATTCCTGACCTGGGACCCTGCCTTCTCATCTCAGGACCATGTCCTGGGACAGGACCTGACACGGGACACTGACATACCACTTTCTACAGCCTTGTCAAGTCCTAACCTCTATGGCTCACTTCCTCCTTTTTAACGTGAGAGGAAGTGAGTCTCAGAAGTGGGAGGATTATGCTTGGAATCTCCCTGCCTAGTCAGTGATAAAGAGTCCATCAGACTCCAAGTCCACTTCTTGTCCTGCCATGGTGTGGTCTCCTTGAGCAGCCAGTCCGGAGCCACGCTCTGAGACTGATAGTGTCCTCTCGATCCTCTCTCCTCCTCTGCTGTCAGAAGCGTCCTGATGTTGGCTGTCTAGACCTCCCCTGAGTTCTTCAGACATTCTCTTGTGGGACTTCCTTGAGAGACATTGTGCCTGCAAAACTGCCAAGTTTCAGGGCCCTGCTTACATCAGTGACCCAGGCCCTGGAGAGACTTCCTTTGTTCTTTGTTTTCTGCCTGCACAACTGTGTGGATGTGGCTTTAGCTAAGGTGATGCTGGTCAACAAGAAAGAAGAGATAGGAGGCTTAGCCAGAGCAAAGCGTCCTCAACTGTCCACCAGACAGGGAGAGTGTGGGTTGTCAGAGGAGCTACCTGCCTTTCCGACCTGTATGATTGCAGCTGAAGGACACAGATCCCCCATGGAAAGATGTTTTACCATCGCTCTTTACCATTTCACTGAATGCTATGAAGACGGCAAGAGGGGTGGAACTGCTCGTGAGAATGAAAACATTAGATGGCTGTGAGCTGTCAACTGACAATAGGGTCTGAACAAAATTGCCAAGTCCTTTTTCAGATAATTTTAAAAATTCTCTAATAACCCAAACTGTAAAACTTGCGTCTTATTTTATATAAAACGTTCACATGCCCTCCTTTGAATTATCTAACAAAGGAAAATTACTGGTGAGATGACACCAACATGATGACCATCTCATGTGTGTGTAGCGAACACTCTGGCATTCCCAACACTGCCAGGCTGCCAGCTACCAGCTGGCGTACTGGGAAGCCCTGTGTGCTACAGTTTGCCGGATGGCTCTGTGGACATGTCTGTCATCTATCCTCATCTCTAGGTTATTTGGTTGTCACATAGCAGATGCCGCCATCTTACTGTGCTCTATAGCAAACAGGACGAGCAAGCTTTAGGCTGAGTAATTATTGGTGTTCCACACAGTACAAGCTGTGGCTCAACCGCCTTGACTAGCTCAACCGTCCACATGCTGGGAAGGCTCTAACTGGCACCTGCCTCCAGTACATCAAATTGCTTCATACTGCTACTGTGTGCACAATCCACTTAAAGTCCGTCCTCTGGCCAGTTCACTCCCAGGACGCTTAAAGATCCCTTAGTGGACAGTTTTTGAAAAGAACTGCCATTATCTAGAACTAGAGACATGGCTCGGTGGTTAGAAATACTGGCTGCTCTTCTAGAGACCTAGGTTCAGACCCACGTGGTATCTCACAACCATCTGTGATTCCATTTCCAGGAAATTTGTTGCCCTCTTCTGGCCTCTGCAGGTAGCTGGTTCACAGACATACCTGCAGGCAAAACACTCATACAAATAGAATAAATAGAATTAAAGTGCTAGTGATGTTAAAATGAAGAAAAACTAATACATTACTCCAGATTAAGGGAGACCAAAGACAAGTGGTATTGAAATGCAGTATATGTTCCTAGACTGGGGCTCATGCCAAGAAATGATGTGGCTGGGTAGGAATATAGATTGTAAGATTAAACTAGTGTATCGCTGCTAAATTTAGTATGATTAAATGCTTCACCATGAGCATGTAAGAGATCACTCTTTTTCATGGGAAACATACAAGTAAGTACTTCCAAATAAAAGATTACAATATATGCAACTTACTTTCAAACAGTATTCTATGTCTTTGTTAGCATGTAGATGTTAACATGTATACATCCCCCTAAGCATGTGCTCAAATATTTATCATCCTCACAGTTTAAGTGATCATAACTAAGTTATAAAGGGCACATGCCTACCATGCTCAAGCCTTGGATTCAATCTCCAATACTGCAAAGAAGAAATCATTTAAGTGGCACATATTAACAAATAAGTATGGATCAAGTTCAGCTGTATATATTGATATATGTAAATATAAGCAGTAACAAAAAATTGTTGCCAATTGTGGGTAAAAGGCATGCAGTATCCTTTGTACTATTTTCCAATTTTTCTGATAATTTGCTATTATTTCCCAAAATGCTTCTGTGAAAGACTGGGTTTCACCCACTTCCTTTCATACCTTATGCATGTGCACAATATTGAATGCACATTAGTACAGATGTGGGAATTTTATAAGAAGTGAATGGATGCTGGATAAGCTAGGTGAAGATGGCTAATGTTGGGGGTAATACAAATTTCCTTCAGTTGATGGGAGTTTGTGACATTCTGTGACAGTTTGAGCCACACAGGCTTCCCAAGCACGGCACTGGGCTAACGGGCTTTGTGTGACTTGAAGCAGCCTTGGGTTGCAGTGGGAAGTATTGGTCAGGTGTAGAGAACTCCCATGTGAACATAAAAGGATATTCAGAGAGCGGAGGCAGCAGACTCCATGATTTGGAGGGAGAGTGATGGCCCTTGAAATGGACTCATGGCTGAATATGTCAGCATTTGGATAAAGTTGGATTAAATCAGTGGACCCACAAACATCCTAAGCTGGGGGAGGGGGAATCAGAAGCAAGCATGAAGGAAGCAAAGAAATGAGACTTATCTTCCAATTTATAAAAATCCAATCCACCCACCCTGGCCCTTTGTGTCCCTTCTGTTAATAACTGGGGCGGTAGAAGTTCCCACAGGGAAATCCTTTTCAGAGTTACAGATGTTGAACTGAGCCTCCAAAGGAGGCTGGTGAAGGGAACAAATTGAGTATCTATGGAATACAATTGGGAACGAAACCCAGATAAAGGGAAAATGAAGTTCCTCTGAACTAAATTCCTTCATACACAGAGCACAGGCTTAGGTGCTTGGTCCACATTAGAAAAAACAAAACAAAACAAAACAACCCTAACTTCTTATACCTTAAGTGAGAAGACATCTAATTCACACCAAAATCACACCTACCCTCATTTTGTCTCCTCACTTCACCCTTCACAAAAAACAACCAAAATTTTTATTTAAGAAAATTACATTTGTCTACAGAAAAACACTCCATTGATTGTTAATTTCTTTTCTGTAGCACTTACTCACTCCCACATGGTCTATATTTTACACTAAGGCTGCTCAATCCACCACTGAAACAAACCACGTCTAGGGGGAGCAAAGGAGAGTGAACAAGTAAATGCCCCCCACCCATTTTCTGCTATTTAATCTTAGGGACAAAGCCAGAGCACTGTCTAAGGACACAACAGCAAGACTCTGAATGGGCGAGACAGCACCTTGTGCTGGCATGTTGTCACACATCATGGATGAAGCCATGGCCTTCCTAAGAGTGCCCTGGGAGTCGTAATAGCCCAGTGTGTTTGCCTTCTCATTTTTATATGTCACTAGGAAGATGGAATGCCAAGAGCACAGCTGGGGTCTGGGCTTAGACTAGCTCAGGGGAAAGAGCACCACATAGTCCATCACTTCCCACGCAAGCTGGATCGCCATCCTAAAGATTAGTCAGTGTGCCAGTAAAACACGGGCCCATGTTTCACTGTCCACGAGGAGCTCAAGACAAACAGGCTAAATGTTTGTGATGCTCGGACACACTAAGGAGTTGTGGAAAATGTGTCCCTCCTGCATAGCAAGAACCTGCCGTAACAACTATGGGGCCCTCGCATGGTCACTGAGGGGCAGAGGCCCACAGGCCGCTCACCTCATTTGAGCCTTCTCTAATGCTTGCATTTTTTCTCTTAGGGACTGGACTCCAATAGCATCCAATTTGTGGGCTCGGGTTGAAAGATTTAAAAAACTTAGAGCCCAGGGCAGCAAGTGCCTAAAGACACACTGACTCAGCTGTTGAGGGAGACAACCCATAGAATTTGTGGGATCCAGAAACAAAAACCAGAAGTTTAATCCTTAGGATAAGGATCATTTACCCAGTGCTCTATTGGGAAATGTTCTGAGAAATGTATCTGATGCTGTGGGATTCCTTCTATGTGTTTCTAACTGAGTGCATAGCCTACAACTTCCCACTGTGTGCATAGCCCACAACTTCCCACTGTGTGCATAGCCCACAACTTTCCACTGTGTGCATAGCCCACAACTTCCCACTGTGTGCATAGCCCACAACTTCCCACTGTGTGCATAGCCCACAACTTCCCACTGTGTGCATAGCCCACAACTTCCCACTGTGTGCATAGCCCACAACTTCCCACTGTGTGCATAGCCCACAACTTCCCACTGTGTGCATAGCCCACAACTTCCCACTGTGTGCATAGCCCACAACTTCCCACTGTGTGCATAGCCCACAACTTCCCACTGTATGCATAGCCCACAACTTCCCACTGTGTGCATAGCCCACAACTTCCTATTTTATGCAACTGCAACCACTTGTCCACTTTCCTCCCTGTCACATTGGAAAGGAAACCATAATTTGAAGGGTTTGTTAGCAGCCCTGCTACTGTTTCCTAATGGTTTGTGTAGTTGTTAATGACCAGAGCGCAGCACAGGAGGCCTTTGTAACAGAGCTGTGTCACCACAGGGATTGTGCAAAGTGCGCGTTACTTAATCACAGCCACCGAACATGAAAAATGTTGCGTTTCTTCAGGAAACCCATGAGGTTGTAATTCTAAAATGCCACTAATGTATCGTGGAGTGAGGAGGCTTCCGTTTCTGGCCTCTTTTTTATCCCCTCCTTTAAATGCTTTTGGCAAAAATAAAAATTTCAAAAATGGCATTGTAATGGCAGAACTTGCCACAATGGGAACCGTACTGAATGTGCCACAGAATACAGAAACAGAGCCCGGTAGGTGTTGGTGTGGCAGGAGTGATCATGGTTATAGGCCAGGGTGTAGAGCGGGACCCATGTGCAGAGTCCCATCATCTAGTGGGCTGGCTTGAGAACTGACAGGAAAATGTTTTAAAATGGCAATTCACAATCCCTGAGATCAAATATGCTGGGGTGTTCCTGGTCGTTTCTACCACACAATGAGATCTTGGAACCCAAGCCCTCTATCTCTTCAGTGGGTCTCAGGTGCCGACCCAAGCTGTCGCCCACAGTTGGACACTCCCACCTGCTCCCTCGGCCAGTCTCCTCTATTGAGCTTCCTTCTAATGTGGGCTCTTTGGAGTCTGTGTTCTTTAGTTGACCTGCTATGTTTCCCACTACAGTTCAGCATCTCATTCATCAGACACTGAGCAAATGATCTAGGAGAAAAACACTCTGAAGGTCAAACTAGCAGAAAGAATACTTTGACATGTGGAGAATCCAGCCACATATAAGGCAGGATGATGCTAGCTTTGATTAGCATCAGGATCAGGTAGAATCCTATTAGGATCTGGAAGTGTCACACATAACTGCATATATACTTTTGCAGATGAGTATATTCATATGTACTCTATATCCATGTGTGTATATGCATAAGTACGTTCAGGAATTTATTCAGACTGCTGTTTTTAGCATAGGTGCAGGAGGTGCAATTAAATTTGAATTCCTCATAAATTAGTAATTTATTTCATGCAATATCATGCAATATCTGATATATAATGTTACTATAAGAGTGTTGTTAATCTGAATTATAATTTAGTAGAATATCTTATATATTTTCTGGCAAGACTGATACATATATGCATGTCTATTTACATACATATGCATATATGTGTACTGTGTCTTGTATTTGTTATACATATATGCCTCTATATCTGTATCTGTGTGAGTATGTATATATGTGAGCATCTGTGTTTGTAGCCAGAGACACACACTCTCTCTCTCTCCCTCTCTCTCTGACTCCCCACACCCCATCCCTTTTCTTCAAGGACAAATCCAGGAGAGAAATCTAGAAGTGCAAGTGTCCAAATACAAGATATGACCTAAAAGCCTTATTTTTTCTGGTCCCTCTTTGCCACTGTTTTCCGTGTATATCTCTTCTGAACAGGCAGGGTAAACACTGGTGTCACCATGCCCTGTAAACAGCCCCTGACCTGCAGTTTTCAAAAGAGTTGAAATCTCTTCTGTCTCCTCAGCTTCTTTCCTGGCAACCTAGTCTGAAGCCACTGTGGTGTGGAAAGTGCCTTCCGATCCAGGGCCTTAGTTTGAAAGGATGAGAGGTTCCTGTAATTCTGAAATATACCTAAGCTTGTTTGTGCTTTTAAACAATAAAATCAACATTTTCAAATCACTTGCCATGTGTAAACAAACACCTTCCCCCCTAAGTGGCAGCCCGCCTACTTGTTCTGGAGTTGACCTCCTTAATTCGGAAATCTTACTGGTCTTTGAAAAGCAAGCATGTTGTAGATTCCCTGAAGGACTGTCCTCAGGAAGCATGTTGTAGAGTCCCTGAAGGACTGTCTTCAGAAAGCATGTTGTAGAGTCCCTGAAGGACTGTCTTCAGGAAGCATTGTGTTGTAGAGTCCCTATAGGACAGTCCTAAGGAAACATGAGGTAATGCAAGTAAACACTCTCTGCAAAACTAAAAAAGATGTAGGAAGAGTTCAAAGACACATGGCATTAAAATCCCAAATACCCATGAGCATCCAAGTTGGCCACCATCTGAAGAGGTGACACATACATGTCCCACACTTCGGACACGAGTGAGTTCATAGCAATGAACTTTTTTTAAAGATCTTTACTTTGTGTGTGTCTGAGAATCACCCACAGCTGCTATTATTCAGGGAAACCCCTGCACGGTGTGGGACATGACCCAAAGCCAAAATCCACTTCATGCTCAGAACGCTTGCTCAGTGTGCCGGGAGCCTCTTGAGGCTATGAGAATAAGTTTCCTCTGTGATGCTGACATATTAAGTGGATGTCCCAAAATGTTCTTTGTAGTCAAAGACAGATAGCCTTTGAGATCTAGTGAAACAACTAGTGAGAGAGAGAGAGAGAGAGAGAGAGAGAGAAGAGAGAGAGAGAGAGAGGAGAAAGAGTCCTTCAGACCACAACTAGCTAGAATAACCTTTTCAATTATTTTTAGTTAAGGTTTAGCTTAGAGTACATGATGTCTTTTATAAGATGGACAATTCTTTTTGTCAAGTAAGAAATATTTTTTAAATTTTTATCTCAGCTGTGCAAATACATTTCCAAAGCTGCTATATTTTGAAAACCACAAAATCGGGTGCATGGTATATTATATCATATCATATCATATCATATCATATCATACTATATATTATATCACACCTTTACAACTCATCAACCATCAGTATTCTAACGCTTTGGAGCAAGAGAGCAGGCTTTGAAAAGTATCTTCCTTTGAAATGTGTAAAGAAGTAACCACAGAAAATGTTGTTACATGTTGCTGGTTGATGCTAAGCTCAGAGATGACCTCTTGCTGCTAAGGCTCTGTGCCGTGTCCGTACTCCCCAGGATTACAGTAAACTTGTCAAGGCAGGTTGCTGGTAGGCTTGAAACTAACTGGAACAAGCTGATGATTTCCCCCTGGTGATTAATAGACTTCAAACGACCTGTCAAAACCACTCGGAGATAGCTGACCCAGGTGTTTTATTCAGCCGGTTACTGTAACAGTACTGTGTTGGAGTGAATGGAAACTTCAGTTTCAAGTCTGAACCATTTGCACAAGTCAAATGAACACTGGGAGAAACAAACTGTTGGAGGAGGAGACACTTTAATTGACCACCTTGTGCTAACTGGTTTGTGGATTAAGACAGATGAATGACGGTCTGATTTTCATATGTCTATCGAGATAAAAATAACTGTGAGCTTGTACCATCTATGTACAAGTAATGTAGCGATCTGGGACCTTGGGCTCTCAAGATGGAAATCTACATGGAAAGGACTATGGAAATGCTGTTGCTGAGAGATGGAGCCGCCTAGGGAGTAGAGCTGGGGGAATTCCAAGAAATACTCCTCATGCCACCACCAGCTCCCTTCACGGTACTAAGGACACCCTACAACTGCTGGGCATCTTCCCCTTTCTAGACCCCAAGAAACTCCCCCTATTTTAACTTAAGTTCTGCTTCTTTCTAAGTATCTATCTATAGGCTGTCAAGTTTAGGAAAGGACATTTAGTAGCAATATCAGTCTGCTAAGCCTGCCGTAATGAATGCCACAAGCCAGGTATTTTCTTAAAATTTGAAAGATTATAGTTCTGGATAGCATACTTATCCTGACCTTCAGAAGAGTGTTGACTTTTTACTCTGTCCCAGTTCTCTGGCATCTCTTCTTAGAAGGATGCTAGCCCTGTTGACCTAGAGTCCTGCTCTTATGACATCCTTTAACCATAATCACATCCCCAAATGTTCTCTGCCAAAATGCGTTGGAGGTTGGGGCTTCACTGTAGGAATTTTTAGGAGACACAATCCAACCTGAAACCTCAACACGGAGTAAAACAGAGTGTGAATGTTTGGGCTGGTTCTTATTGTGACTCTGACTTATAAATGCTCTTCTGTTCCTTTGATAAATACACATCTAACATCAAAACATTGAATATATTTTATTAAAGAATGTAAAATTTTAGTGGTGGCATGAAAAGGCCATCTTTCTTCAAGAAAAGATCTGGAGCTATGCTTCACAGCTGTGATGCTGGGCAATTTCAATGTTGATTTGTTTTTAGAATGTTGCTTTTGTACAGCTTTTTTTGCAAGAAGACTAATATTTTGAGTTTAATTGTACCCCGTAAGTCTCTAATGACTGTCCTACAGTAGGAGAGCTAACCCTGATCAAATTCTATTTTCCTAATCGAGTACATGTAAACAACCTTCCTGTTCCCTAGTTCCCCCTTTGTTCTGGGACCCCATCCTGAATTTAATAGCTTAGATTCGTAATCTATAAAGTAGCAGTTATTAGTTATGAGTAAGGAAGATAAGATATCAAAGAGAGAAAAATAAGAGTTTTAGGCAAGCGTCTTAATACAGGTGATAGATTAAGAAGCCACAGAATTCTGGGTCCAGTTTCTCTTTTTGTGAGTAACAATTTTGTGGGGGTAGTTAAAGAAGTAAGATTCTTTCTTTTGAAGAAATAAAGTAAAAAATATTTTTTGATAAAACTAGGAAACAGCTACCTCTTGGCATAAAAGCAATGAAAATAAGTTATTAATGAGAAACAACAATCTTTGGGCTATAAGATTAGGGACACGCCCCCCACCAAATGAAATCATCGAAGTGAGATTTTGGAAGGTATTTTCTCTAGTTAAACCCTAGCTTGTCAGAGTAATGAAACCTGCTGGCCCCAGGCAGCCTTTCCCCATCCCTAATTGGAGAATATCTTCAGGGAAGTCTCTCTGGAACAACCTCCTGCCTGAAGAGCATCCACCTAACACACATTCTACAAGCAATTTCTCTACTCGTCACCATGTGTGAAGTGTAAGGCCATGACAATATTGCAACTGCTTGCTCAACCCCCTGCTGGAGCTGGGATTCACACATAAAGCTCTCCAACTTGAGCGGATTCAGACTAGAGCCATGTTCTCACGCAGTCCTCTGGTCCAGCTACTTTAAAGACAGCCACCAACAGATGCAGGGCCTTCTCTACATAATGAACCAGGGGTAATTTCCTTCTGATTCAGACAGGGTAATGGATCCAAACCACTGTGGAGAGGTCAGGGCAGGGATGTGCCTGGCTGGTCTAGTCATGTCATTTGCAGCCTGCTTGTTCAACAGCCTGGGTGCTGGAAGCTCCATTAGGCATCTGGGGAGAAGAGCCATGGCAAGCATTCAATCCCCTGCCCATGAAGAACATTAGCAGGCCTCAACCATCAGCTGAAACCTGCCTGTCTCTCCTTTACAACAGAGTGAGAAAGAGCAGCAAGACACACTGTTGAAGCCTCCGCTCTTGCTCGTTTGGTAAGCTGAGTTGAACTCAGCTGCTGTGCTTTGATTGATAGGTTATGGCAGCGCTTCAGCAGAGATAAAGGAGGAGTTGAGAATGAGTGCCTTGACTTCAGTTACATAGCTCTCACGACCTTGTCTGCCTCATCTGTAAACACAGCTATACCTCCACTTCAGAGACATGCTGAAGTTTCCTGTAGTTGAGGAATCATGGGACCATGGGATGGATCTCTCTAGAATACTTGTTAGCTGGGTGACCCTTCGGTCGTTTCCTTATATGTGAAATGGGGATGAGAGAAACAGTTTTGACATTCAGTTGTTCAGGAACTAAATGGGTAGGTAACGTGTAGCAAAGTATTCTCAACAGTGCCTATACCTGGCAAGCACCCAGTGCATGCTGGGTAGGTAACATGTAGTAAAATATTCTCAACAGTGCCTTGTGCATGGCCAGCACCCAGTGCATGCTGGGTAGGTAACGCATAGTAAAATATTCTCAACAGTGCCTATACCTGGCAAGCACCCAGTGCATGCTGGGTAGGTAACATGTAGTAAAATA
>NW_022196915.1:102559398-102575193 GCF_008632895.1 Mastomys coucha
CTGGGTAGGTAACATGTAGTAAAATATTCTCAACAGTGCCTTGTGCATGGCCAGCACCCAGTGCATGCCACTTGATGTTGATCTGTAGAAGGTTCTAGACATAGGACTTGCTCTCCCCACCTTCCCTTTCTCTTCTGCTGTTGTATTCCTGAGCCCACATAGCAACTTGAAAGAGGGATTTATGTTGTGTAAAGAATGTTCTACACGTTTCCAGGACTCTTCTCCTGGACATGCTTCCCGAGCACTGTAAGGTCAGGGAAAGCTAAAGCTGAAGAGAAAAATGTCTGCAGTAATGTCTAAACCCTACGCATTTACCAAACAGGATAGCCTGGGGCGAGGCTCTTAATCTCTCTGTTCTTCACAGGCTAAGCTTTAAAATGAAGAATTAAACTGTTATATCTGGAATCCCCTTAACCACAGAAACACATGAGTCTGTCATTACCACTGGGTAAAACTGTGTGCCTAAGGCCATTAGCTCAGCTGCGGAGAAGAGAGCACAGGGAGCAGAGCTAAGATCGTGGCAGCCAAATGAGCTCTGGAGTTCGCAAGCTGTGGGGAGATGAGGGTACGTAATGGTGGATTGTTTTCAAATCAGCCTTTGCTCTGCTGACAACAGGCAGGCAACCCCATTTTCAGTCTGCGGAGGAAAGAACCGAACACTCTCACGGTAGATGGCCTTGAAAGAGGGTGCTTGGGATGATGCCGTGTTCTTTATATCCAGCTCAGCCCAGAGCAAGTGTAAGTGGCCGTGTGACCCTGGCAGTGCAACGTGATCAAAAAGGAGAGAGATGGACTTGAAGTTTACATGGTTGGAAAAGAAATAATTCAGTTCATCGAGAGTGCATCTGCTAATGTCCCGAAGAGTCCTTGGGTGAACTGGGGGTGGTATTTTGACTGCAGGTAGAGACTATTAAAACTGGAATGGTGTTGGGGCTCAGTGGCATACGTGGAAACCATCTCCGCCGTCTCCACACTGGGTTTGAGGCAGACACACGGAGGACATGCTGCACAGCACAGAGTGTACACAGGAGATGCCTCTGCCTCCTAAAGCCTGGATCCCCCAATGGTGGGAGAGAGGCAGCCCACAAGCAGCACAGGCTGGCCGTCGAGTGACTCTGCCTCAGGACCTAACAAAGTGATTAACATCAAACAAATTAAGGCACCCCTTAGAAAACTGAGAAATGATCGAGGGCTGCCTGGGAGGTGACATCCTGTTAGCACAGAGAAATGTGCCTCTCACGGTTCACTTCCTCAGTGTGTGCTGGCTTGGAGCTCAGCATCAGGTGTGATCTGATCTCCAGGCTGCTCCCAGGGACAGAGATATCAAGAAGTCAGGAGTCTGACAGTGATGCATTGCGGAGTCCGATGCTGAGGCTGATTATGATTCGAGTGGCAGAAATGAATCACCCCCTGAATATGCTGACATTGGCACAGGGGAGGAGATAGAGCGAGGGCTTTTGCAATGCTTCTAATGAGAAACAGGAAGTCAACATGGTCAGAAGCTGTGTGTGCCTGAGTCTGGGCAATAATGGAGGTAACCTTCTACCCTAACTGCTATCTAGCTGTGTGTGCCTGAGTCTGGGCAATAATGGAGGTAACCTTCTACTCTAACTGCTATCTAGCTGTGTGTGCCTGAGTCTGGGTAATAATGGAGGTAACCTTCTACCCTAACCGCTATCTATTCCAGAAACCGAAACATAAGAAAGACAAAAATCTCATCATCTTTGAAAGAGATGATTTACATCCTGCCTTTTCCATCTCACTTTTCAGAACTTGTTATGCATAAACTATGATAAAAGTTACCAAGCACAGACATATTTGCTGGTCACGTGCCTACTCACACTAATAGGCTGCACATAAAGCCAGTCAATCCATAAAATCATGAAGATGCCAGTGATAAAGACAGAAGGAAAACCTGTTCGGTAAACAGTGCTCCTCAAAGAATGTCTGAATCACGTCATCACCCTCTGGCCCTTACTTACTGCCAAGGAACTCTGGCTTTATGTGAATAAATGAACATCCTATCGCTAGTCCTCCATTGGATTGTAAATTTCATCAAAACAGGAGCTGCAGAGTTAAAAATCTCAGTCAGTGCCATATATTTCCACACAACGTCCTTGCACAGTTTGGCTTGTCAAGAGCTAAGGGACGCCAAACAGTGGTGGCACAAGCCTTTAACCCCAGCATTTGGGAGGCAGAGGCAGGTGAATTTCTGAGTTCGAGGCCAGCTTGGTCTACAAAGTGAGTTCCAGGACAGCCAGGGCTACACAGAGAAACCCTGTCTCGAAACAAACAAATAAACAAACAAACAAAACAAACAAACAAAAAAGCGAGCTAAGGGAATCACAGTAAATACAGAGATGCAGATGCCCCTGGGGAGAGGGAAAGGTGAGCTGCTTAGAGGAGGCAGGAAGATCCTCCTCTCAATGGGAGGCTGGGTGCGGTGGCAGGGGACCGGCTGCTGACTCACACAGCGGAGTGAAGAGGAAGCCTATGATAGAGCCCTGAAGGCAAGAGGGGAGCCTGCATAGAAGGTCCCCGGATAAAGGCTCTGAGAACAAGCTTCCTTTCTTAGTGGGATAGGAAATCAAAGGAGACCTCTCAATGAGACCTAGAGAATAATCCCACTTTCAGCACCTCCGGGAAGCGAGCTTTGGAAATCAGTAGCTTTCCTTGATCACGGAGCCTCAGGGCATTCTTTGTGAGCTCTTGTACTTTCAAATGCCCCTAACTCTGCAGATTACACTGACTGTGCACGTTTGTGGATGCAGGGCTCATTAATGGGGCCTCTGTTTATGGTGCTGGAATTCATTTTGTCTTGTTTTGTTTCTAAACAGATCCAGGTTTTAACAGGCCCTGTTTATTCTAAAGTAAAAGACAATAGCAGCGAGAAGCAGCCTGCACCCACACTTGCAGTGAATAGACTCCGGGAGAATGCAGTTATGTTGTTACTGGAAAGCAATGAGAAGCTTTGCACAAATTGCTTTATCTCAAATTATTACTTCCTGTTGTTTTCCAGAGTTTGTTACAAAAAAAAAAAAACAAATGACGTGTCATATTTAATCTCCTTTGTCCTCAGATCCACCATAATAAATATTAAGGGAGTACATTTATTACCCTGCTTCTCACTTGAGAGACAATACCCATTCATTTTAAACCTTGTGCTGACAGCCCTCCCACACAGCACTAGATTGTTGAGTCTGAATTCTAAATTATTTTTATGCAGTTTATCAAGACTAGGTAGATGAACACCACACTTACCTACTTCTCCATACTTCCAGGAAAGTCACAGCTTTTCCCTTGAATATCCTCTCTCCCACTGTCTCCATTTTTCCTTCTGGGAATTCTATCAAATAATTTTTGGAGCATCCAATTCATACTCTATACCATGCCCATGCTTATACTTTTTGTAAGCACTTAATATTGCTCTGCCCCCTTTTCTTTTTAAAATTGTTTTGCTTGCTTTTTTTGTTTCCTATAATTTCTTGCTTTGAAACTACAGAGAGTTATATGAAAGTATAAATTCAGTCAACAATTTTCACCAAGGATCCAGTAGTCAACTATATTCTCTCTCTCTCTTTCTCTCTCTCTCTCTCTCTCTCTCTCTCTCTCTCTCTCTCTCTCTCTCTCTCTCTCTCTCTCTCTCTCTCTACCATGTGTGTATTTGTGTGTGTTTGCGTGTGTATTTACAAGAAGAGATGGGTTTAAATAACATCTTGAATAAAAAAGGACCAGAGAACTCAAGCAGATCTTTTCACATTCAAAGTTCCACTTTTCTATACTTCGCAAATACCCTAAGCTGATGAACAGAAAGGTTTGCTGCTCTAAACAAATAAACAAAAAAATGTGAAGGAAAGTGTACCTAATCCTCTGGAGGATCCGGGCAGTGCCTCAGAATTGTATGCATCCCAAAGGATAGAGAAGGAACACGTTTTCTGTATCTCAGAGTTTAGTTGGCTTTAGGATGCCAACTAAAACCTAGGAATGTGCAAGAAGAAAGCACGTAAAGCAGCCCTTCCTGTCTGTCTTCACACTCGCACCATCCACTCTGAACCGGGGTAGATTGCTGGCAGTACAAACAGGAAGATGCTTTTTCATCTGCCTTTGCTATTCTAATTAGCTCAGGCTTGCCTTCATTCAGGGCTCTGCCAAACATTGCTGACTTGCATAATGGTTAAGAAAATAATACATCCCCTTGTTTAGAATTTAAGAAGCCTTGAGTCTGCCATTGGCTTCTTAAACAAACACAAAGTTCAGGTATTTCTTTCAAAAGTATTGGTTCATTTGACTTCAATCTTTGAGTCCCCTGAACTGGTCAGGGAGGCAGGTCTTCCGAATTCTATCAACTAGAATCAATTAAGTGCAAGCCTTGTGATCTCTACTGGTAGGGTCTAAGGCCACTGGCTTTATGCAATTCTCTCCTCGGGCATTACAGTCTCTGTGCAGGTATCTACTGGATATTTCTTTAAGGAATATTTATTTATTACAAAACACTTCCTTCAATTTATGAAGTACAACATGACTTAATAAAGTAACAAAACAAAAAGGGTCTCATCAGAAACTCAGCCTTGACGTTGTTTAAACTCAATAAAATTCAGTTTAAGGTCAGGCATAGCAATCTTGTCCCCAACAGGAATGAAGTCTTTAGTGACCAGGTAATAAGAAGACATGTCCAATGGTATACATGCAAGCATCGCGTGGTATGCTAACAGTGTCTGTAACCTGTAAAATGCGCTTCGTTGATCCTTTATCTGCATTTGGTTTTCTCCTTTGGCTTCCATTTGGTTTTCTAATTTCTCATCTATGGTTTTTTAGTTGCTGCTAATCGGAGTCCAACAAACAGAGATACTGAAAAATCTAAGGACCCAAGGTCGCAGTTCCCATCCCCAGGAGTGTGTTCTCCTAATTGTGAACATCTGGCCCATTTGATCACAACAAATCTCAAGTGGTCGTTACGCGTGTGGCCTGGTTTTGTGTGCAGTAGCGATGTGAGTGAACTTAACACTGTCTCTGTGTTAGCCATTTACTTAGAGCAAGGCATAAGGAAGGCCGACCTGCCTTTGGTTGTGTAAGATCAGACTAGGGCAATTGAAGAACGGCAGAAAAGCTTGCAAGTGTCCTTCATCCTCTCCTGACCTGAGCGCCAGAGCTGTGGGGAGGCCTGAGCTGCTGCCTGAGCACAGAGCGCCTGCGCCTGAGCACAGAGGCGCCTGCGCACATCTGATCAGCTTTAGGAGAGCTTGCGGCAGTTCCTTCTTACACCCTCGACTAGAGAGCATCTTCCAGGTAGCATTTATTTCTTATGCTTGGTGGCTTCCTCTCTGAAGCTGGAAAGAATGAGGCCACTTCTCCACCACTAAAGAGAATTTACAGTGTTGTGGTAGGCGCCTGGAATCTCACCTGGCTTGGGAGCTGAGGCAAGGGGGTCTATAGTTTTAAGTCAGCCTGGGCTGTATATTGAGTTCCAGGCCAGCAAGGAGGGCACTGCCTTAAGTGAAATAGAAAAGATAGTATTTCAAATACAGATAATGTGGGGCTGTCCTGATCATAAATGAACCCAGATTTCAATGGGTAGAAATAGAACTTTGCTCTCTAGTAACACCACCAATGCCTAGTGACATTTCTGCCCAGTGGGTTTATGCTGGGAGATGCTACTGGGGTCTAGAAGGTAGGGGCCAGAGATATAACAAAGCATCCAACGCAGAGGACAGGGGACAAAGACCAAACAAACAAGAAAACTGGCCTCAAATTCATAGTGCGATGAGCCCCTCTATAACCTAAGTCTGCATTCTCAGAGATTCCCTAGGAATTCATCCGTCAAGACAGAAAACCAATCATACACACAGAAATCTTATGGAGAAAGATGATCTTAAGGAAGCGAGTTTCCTCAGCCTGTCTTCATGTCTGTGGTACCGCTCTTTGAGATGACCAGAGCCGTGTTTCCCAGACTCAGTCCATCCCGTAAATCAAAGTGCTCAGTGTGTGTGTGTGTGTGTGTGTGTGCGCATGTGTGCATGTGTATGTGTCTGTGTGTGTGCATGTGTGTGTGCGTGCATGTGTGTGTATGTGTGTGTGCGTGTATGTGTGCGTGTGTGTATGTGTGTGTGCGTGCGTGTGTGTGCATGTGTGTGCGTGTGTGCGTGCGTGTATGTGTGCGTGTATGTATGTGTGTGTGCGTGCGTGTGTGTGCATGTGTATGTGTGTGTGTGCGTGTGTGTGCATGTGTGTATGTGTGTGTGCGTGTGTATGTGTGTGTATGTGTGTGTGCGTGCGCGCGTGTGTGTGTGCGCGCGTGTGTCTGCGTGTGTGTGCATGTGTGTGTATGTGTGTGTGTGCGTGTGCGTGTATGTGTGTGTGTGTGTGTGCGTGCATGTGTGTGTATGTGTGTGTAAGTGTATGTGTGCGTGTGTGTATGTGTGTGTGTGTGTATGTGTGTGTTGTGGGGTGACATTAAACATTCAAATCATAACAATGGATACATACTGACAATTATAAAGCAATGCTTTTTATGCTCTGAAGAAAAAAAGAGTGTCTATAATTATATCTATATCTATATGTCAGGTATATATGTGTGTGTGTTATATTTATATATATATAATTTTTATTTCATGTGTGTTGTTTATAGATTTGCATAACAAACATATTTGATATTATCTTTCCCCTACTGCATATAATAGCTGTCAAATATTCCATGGTGAATAAATTTCTTTGGGTTCCCTTGTTTTCTCTCTACAAACCACATTTTTCTTCATCCTGTTTGTTCTCATCTCCCCTCTCAGGCAGGCACACGAAACAATTCTGTGGCTCATGTGGCTCCTTTCAAGGACTTTATACTCTGGTGTCATGGCTGCCCCTACAACTTTGTGAGAGTGAACAGGGGTTAGTCCTGGCTCATGACTGCTCCCTGGAGCCTCCTGAGGAAGAGCCTATGTTATAAATACATAATTATAAACTTGTCAAAAGAGACATTATTTACTCGCCTGTCTGCCATGGCTCCCTTCAGTCTACCTCACAAGTAAATCTATATTTAGCGCTATCATATTGATTGCAACTAGAGTAGTCTGTAATGTCCCTACAGAAATACACCATTAAAAAGTGTGATAAGAAAGATTCACTCTGGGTTCCAGGTCTTGCCTCAGTGGAAACAAAGGAAGAAAGCGGGAGGGGTGTTTCATGCTCTGTCATTTCGCCTTTCTTCATACAGTTCCGAAATAATCTTGCTGACAATCTGACCTTTTACAAATATTGGGGATCTTCTACAAATCAAACATTGGGAAAATTTGGGCCATATATAAGGATCGGACTAGTCCGGATCCCAGCTGTTTGTTTTACTGCTTTTTGTTGGTGGTCTGGTGGGGTAATGGATGGGGAGGAGGATGGCTTAGGCTTGGTTTTCACTCTCCTGGAAATACTAATAATCTCGCAGCCTCTAAGTCCTAAGTAATATTTTAGATGAACTGAATAACAGATGAATCTTTGGAAGTGACTTATTTATAAAGCAAGAAACTGATAAGAAAAAGTGTTGTATGCACTAGCCAGGATTCAACACATAAGAAGTTGTAAATCAAGAGCCTTTCAGCCTTGGTTTCACACAACGCGCTCTGCCGCTGGGAAACCGTAAGGAAACACATAGATGGCTGTTGTCTCCATCCCTTGAGTTCAAGGTTATTCTTTCTTACAACTAGGACTAATAATAATTACATTGATTTAAGGAGCGTATTCATATGTGGAGTGGGTGGACAACAGCACTCAAGTAAATGGGGTAAATTACATAGAGAAGACGCAGTTTGCTGGTGATCACGTTGGGATCACTTAGGCACCATCCGACGACATCAGTCACCAAAGAGTAACTGGCTTCACTGCTGCCTTGGAGACAAGGGACCTAAATGCCTGAAAGTGTAAATGACTTGTCCAGAGCCAGAGTTAGTAACTCCTATGTCTGTGGCTTAGGGCCAGTCATTTTCATGGCCCTATTATAGACAAACAAGAGTTACAGGAAAAGCCCATGCAATTTCCAGGGAGCTATTTATAGTTGAGAGAAGAGTCTAGCCTACCACAACATGTGACTCTATGCGACCCTGGATGTGTGAGAAATTTATCAATATGGTTTCTGTATTTCACACCCAGCAGATGCACACAAACTCTTGGTTCAAGGGGATAATTAACTATCGTTCGGCATGAGTGTTAAACGCTCCCCCAAACACATCTCTTGCCTACAAAATCAATGAGGACTGTATTAACACTCTTTGATATCCAATTCTGTAACTGGGTAAATGGTTTCTGCCTGTTGATGAGACACTGTAGGAAGCCCTTCTTCCTATCTTAAAATAAAACAGCATTCAATATCATGGACCTGTTAGTCCCACACAGAGATGGACCAGGAAATCACCCTATCTCTTTTTCTTCTCTCTTTCCTTTTTAAACACCCCAATCCTTACTTTAAGCAAGTCATGATTTCTTCTCCTTCATAAATATGTATAAGAAACTGGGCCTGTTTGGAAGTAGTCTCTGACAGTGAACGCAATCAACTCCAAGTCAAGAGCACTCATGTCTTTTTTTTTCTATGTTGAACCTGCTCACTAATATGTAACGTGAGAGAGTCTCTCCACGTCTTCAGAGCTCATGTATTCCTGAGATGGGATCTGTAAAACTTGCCACATAATAAGTATATGAAGCTTTTGAGTTTTCCAACTGTTTCAGGCAAATGCTAAAGGATGTGGTATTCCTGGGAATGTGTGGGAGTGTGGAAATGTTATGCACTTAAACATGCTTACAGGTGTGTTCTCACAGAATCATATGATTCTGTTTGTACTTAACCATTTACACGTGCCTGCACTTACCATCTGTCTTCTGTAATGTACACTGACCTCAGCCACCCACCTTGACATTAGGTTGCTTTGAAGTGCATGTTACAGTTTAAGTTATACATATAAAAGAGGCATGTGCTATTGGTTAGAAACATACACCCTGACTGTGGCCATTTTAGAGGTGGGGAAATCAAGGCAAAGACAAGGAGAAGTAGGAAGTTGCTGCTAAAACTGTCACATGCTGTGGCCAGGGAATGGAGATCACTGGTACAGTATTCAGCCATCATGCTAAAGGCCCTGGATTGGAACCCCAGCATCACAGAAACTGTCACCACAAAACTATTAAATGTTGAGCCAGGATTTAAACTTGTACTCTTTGTGTTCATATTTCCACTGCAATGTAGACATCTTTCTTTATCATGAATGATACAGAACAGCTAAGTAAGTAAAAAATAGCAAGAATTATGACTACTCTCAGTGACCATTCTAAATAAGTCGATATTAAAAATATCCTGAGATCTAAAAAGAAAAAGGAAAAAACTAGTATTCTCTGTGTGCTTGTATTGGCTGTTGCTACAGAACAGACTAAAGAGCTTATATAAAAGCTAGCTAGTGACTGCTCTTGTCATCTGTTTGGACTAGCTTGGGCACATCAGTTCTTCTAGTGACCCCCAGGCTCACTCAGGGCTCTGTTCTTAGATAGCACAGTACCAGCTGAGGTCACTTGTCCCTGTTTTCTGGTGTTCTGTCACACAAGGCTAAGGCTTGTTCCCATGGACGGTGCAAAACCAGACTGCATAAAAATGTTTTGAGGCCTATATGTTAAATTATAGGACATCATTTCCATTGCATTTTTGGTTGAAACGAGGCATAATGTTAATATCATTACAAATAAAAGTTGAAGATACACCTAACTTCTACTCAGGAGACACCCCAAATCACATCGCAAGGTGCATGACGTGGAGGGAAAGCAGGCCATTTTTGGCTGAATGGATCATTGTAACCAACCTTACCTGTTAAACATACAGCAATAAACATTTCCTGAAAATCCATTGTTACGGGGCGAGGGCAGTACCTTCAGTATTCTTTTAGCACGTGTGCATCTGTGATGAAGAAAGAAAAAAGTCTGTCTCTTAGGATTTGATTATCAAACTGTGATTAAAGATCAACCTGAAATAATAGTCATTTCAGATTCGACTTACATTTCTCCATCATGTTACCTTAGGCATTATGCGGTGGAACCAGAAGTAATAGAATTTGAGTTGTGTTATTCCGAATGGCTTGTGCCTGTGTGGCAGATTCCCCAGCACACAGGTACTGAGTGCCTCACCAGGGGGTGCTCCTGGCAGTTCCCCTGCACACAGGTACTGAGTGCCTCACCAGGGGGTGCTCCTCCTTCTGGGAGTTACTTAGAATTGGGCCAGTCACTGTATTAACTTTAATTAGCAAATTCATCTTTCAATTTCACTTCCCTGGGGGACAGATTCAGTCAGGGTTGGGTAGGTAGGGAATTTAATTAATCTACCAATGAGTTGTAGTTTTCATTAGGTATTTTGGCCTTCTCCCTGTGTCTCATATTTATATTATAGATATAATATATGTGTGTGATATGTACATATGCATATAGTTAGATTTTATATACTTATATGCATATATATTTTATACACACACACACATTGATGTAAATTTGAACTGAACTACCTAAAGAATTTATTAAGAAGACCAAGAATCAACGTACCCTCCTCCAATACTCTATGTCATAAGTAACAGCATTGTGGTTACTTTTGTATAATTTTCAAGTATGTCCTTTTAGCAAGAAAGTTTTAATGTTTTCATTGTTGTTTGTTTGTCTTTGTTTTTGCTGTTGTTGTTTTGTCTGCTTTATTTCTTACCTTTAAATTTAATGGAGCTAGCACTCTTTTTATAGTAAATGTATCAACAGCTAAATATACAAACACCTGCCACTTCCGGCTTAAGAACAAAGGGTGGCACTGTGTGAGAATGCAATTCGATAGAGCTAATCTCAAATGCAATTAATGCTCACATTCTTTATGTGCCCTGATGTAGTCTTATTGTCTAAAGAATTTATTGAAATAGATACATTTAATTAAATTCTTTTCAGCACTTGGGCAAAGATACAATTTAAGGTGTGACATTCTACTTAAGGAAAAGAAAGAAAAGCATCGGGTAACTGATTTTTTTCTCCTAGTCTGTCCTCTTGTCTTTAGGATGTGTAAATTTCAGTTAGTAAAGAATATACGGGAACTAGTCCTTTTTCAACTTCTGTGAGCACATCTGCACAGCACACTACAGTTTAAAGTGCCTTTCAGTGATACTGATGGGAAGTTTACAAAGCATGGATGGATGTGCAGAATAAGCAGTGACTGCATGGTGTCTGAGGATGCTGCTAACACGCTACTCCCACCTCCTAACAAACTGATTTTTTTCTTGTAATAATGAAGTGCTGTGAGTTTTCTCCACAACGCCACAACTGTCTGATGCTATGAATTCTGTACTATGATTTCTCCATAGGCTCTGTCTTTCAGATTTCCCAACTTGAATGACCAGTATCAGTCGGACATCAGACAAACATCCTAAAATAGTAATTTTCTTATGTGTAATTTTTTCTATGTTCTGTGTATTGTGTGGCAGGCATGGAAATAGATGGAAGCACACAGAGTATTCCTCCATGGCTCATCTCAGCACACAAAGAAGGATTGTGAGTTCCAGGCCAGCCTGGACTACACCATGAGACGGTGTGTGTGTGTGTGTGTGTGTGTGTGTGTGTGTGTGTGTGTAGTGTGTGTGTGTATGTGTGTGTGTGTATGTGTGTGTGTGTGTGTGTGAATTTTTGGAACATTGACCATATCTTATCAAGTCTGTTTCTTGCCTTAATCTTAAGTAAATCTGATTAATGAAAGAATGGCCATCCAAGAGAGTAAGTAAATGTTTGATACAGTACTCAGAAAGCATTGACAGGGTGTTGATGGTGACACTATCCCCTGGTCTATAAAAGATGCCTGTCCCATTTGTTATCGTCCTAGCATTTACAGTGGTCAGAACCCCAGCTTGAAAGTCAGGGGTATTTACGGTGTGGCTGAGGCCAGCTTTCTACTCCACCTCAAATATGCTATAAATACTAGCAAAGAAAAAAATCAAGACTGTTATCTGTGGGTGTGGCAGGGGTAGCTCCCTCCAGTTGTTATCTACTGGGAGGTCAAGGGAGGTTTTGCCATACAATAGAAGAGAATTCTACAAGATGTGGAGAGTGGCAGAAACAGAATCAGGTAGCTAAGAAAGAACATGGGCCTGCAGAAGAGTTGGGAAGGACAGAGAGGGCCGGGACTCCTGGGCCACTGGTGTAATGCCAGCTTCCCCCTGCCCTTGCCCACCACAGATCTTTTCTGCACATGCTCTGTGTGTCACATGGGAGCAGCTTTGGGAGGAAAGATCCAGTCTCGCTCTCTGCAAACTGCTCTATTTCCTCTGCTAATCACAGCTTTCTATTTAGTAGCTTTGGTCCTCAAAACCGTTTCAGGTCCTCTCCTTTATGGCAATGGAGGCCTCTTCTAGAAAGCCCAGCAAGGAACTCAGATTTGAAATCAGAAGAGCAAGGTCTAATACACGATATTGCCTAGTCTTCTGGAGCCTTGGTTTTCTCACCAGCTACATGGAGTGGCCACTCTATAGTGTGCAGTGCTTGCCTGCCTGCATCACAGGTCAGGGAGACTACCATCCTCCTCACAGACCAGGGTCTGCATGCTCACCTATAGTCACAATGTAGGCTTCAAATGTTCCACCGAATGCGACGTTCAAGATAATTCCCAGCTACTGCTTGGAAAACTCATGTAATCCTGTTGTAAATAGGAATTAAGGACAGGCTGCAAATCAGCCAAGACTATACCATGTTAACATAATTTATAGAATCTTTTAAAATTCATTCCTTGATAATTCCATACTTACACAATACACATCACTATGTACACATACGTATGTACATATGTATGTATGTATGTATGTGTGTATGTATGTATGTACGTACGTATGTATATATGTATGTATGTATGTACATATGTATGCATGTATGTATGTATCAGTGGCTATAACCCCAAAGCAGCATGATTCCTCCCACAGCAGCTATCAGCTGCCGGAAGCTCCTCTGTTGGGGAGTCCCTCACACCCAGGTCACAAGCGTAAGAGGCTTAAGGAAGCAAAAAGAAATCACCCAAATGACCACCCCAAGGGTAGGGAGAAGGTTTTTATTGTAGATAGGAGAGAGAATGGCCAGAGGCATCTGGGAAAGTCTGTCATGCTATCCCTCCAGGACAGAGAAAGGGCAGGAGAGGAACAGACTATAACTGCCAGGACTACGGGAGCAGAGAAATGCCAAAAATATGGGGAAGAGCCCTGCCAGTTGTAAGGGGTTATGGTGTGGCAACAGAAGGGGGGCTTGTTATCTGGAACCCAGTACCTGGGAGCCAGTGTGGGGAGCTGATCTGTTGGAGTCTGTTTGAGTTAATAGAGAACTAGATGCCTTTCCTGGAGGTCGGGGGCCTATCAGAGCTGATGAAAGAGTAACTGCTTTCCCACAAACTGCAAGCCACCTTACAAGGTATGTGAGGCATGCTGAATGTTTACCAGGTCAGAGTCCAGCATGAACTGAGCTCAAACTGCCACCTTGGGGGTTTGGGACCTGAGACTCTGAAGGTAACCAGATCTGCTGTGAGTTCATGAGCGCAGGATCCAGGTCCTGTCAGAAGGCAACATTCCACAGTAGTCCTCCTCTTGAGGAGTGTGGTCATAGTCTCACTTTCAAAAGCATCCCAAACACACACATTTCTGACCTTAAACCAATGCCCTTGGGTCCATCTGTAGAGCCACAGCCATAGGACAGTTGGGTTGCAGTGTATCCAGTGACCACACAGCCATAAGGACAGTTGGGTTGCAGTGTATCATGTGGCCACAGAGCCATAAGGACAGTTGGATTGCAGTGTATCCAGTGGCCACACAGCCCTAAGGACAGTTGGGTTGCAGTGTATCCAGTGGCCACACAGCCCTAAGGACAGTTGGGTTGCAGTGTATCCAGTGGCCCTGTTATTTCATTCTGCCTTATCAGTGTTCAAGGACACTGAACACTGCATTCAGTAAAAGAGTTCTCACTGCAATTACGAAACTATGCTGCTATCTCTCCTATGAAGCAAACACATCTACATCCTGTATGACTTTTTTAAAAGCATGAACAAAGATTATTATGATAGTCATCCTGGTTTCCCTTATGTTGCTATGATAAACACTAGAAACAAAAGCAGCGGTGGAGGCTGGGGGGTTGGGTGGGCTAATACTCCCAGGTTGGAGTCCATCACTGAGGGAAGTCAGGCAGGAATCCCAGCAGGGATGTGCTGGCTAGCTCCCTGGCAGCTGCATTTCTTTTACATTGCAGACCACATGACAAAGGATGGCACTAGACAGAACCTTCCACTTCAATCATCAGTCACAACAGACATGGCAACAGACCAGTCATACCTAGCAATTAGTCAGTTGAGGGTGCATGGTCTCTGGAGCTACAGACGTCTGTTAAGTTACTGATAAAAGCCAACCAGCACTGTGGCTAAGAACCCGATGTAGCATCATGAAACATTGGGTCTCATCTTTGTTCTTCTCTAAACACACTGATCATCTCAGCAGATGTAATCTAGCAGGTCCTTCATTTCCTCAAGGTAACGGCGGACATGAGGAAACTTACATATGGGGTTTCGCACAAAACTAGAAGTGAAATTTGCAGGTACTGGCACAGCAGCACAGAGCACATAGAAGCAGTTACCAATGGCCACTGTTTAAATCCAGGATGGTATTTCTGTCTCACTCTGAAACTGAAACACAATCATGGGATAATGGCCGTCTATTGAATTTTGACTCTGATTTGGATTCTATCAGGGAACATGAAATAGACATAAAATTCTCTTATTTCAGGCTGCAGAGATCCCTGAAGCTGCTTCACAAATGGGTCTCCAGTGAACTGAAATCGCTTGATAAGATCAAGTAACCCTTCCAACCAAAGGAGCCCTTTTCCTCCCATAAAATGAAAAAAATAAAGTTGTGCGTTTCCAGGGAAGCGACAAGACAGTCAGACGAGTCAAAAGATAGAAATTCAGTTCTGCTCCTTAACTTCACACAACCCCAATCAAACTCTCCATTCACATTGCACCCGGTGCCCACCATGGATAAATGACAGGGAAACAGCTGCTTCAGGCTGAATCTTTCATGAGTTACAAGAGATAAAGATGACAGAATTTGTTTGGGACTATCAAGACAACACTTTCTTTTTTGTTACAAGGGCAAGGAGAATCCCAACTCACTGATTATTCTACAACCATACCCCTGCGCTCTCCTCTGAAATGAGCATAGATCTGCTTGTTAAACTGTTTTTTCCATCTCTACAACCCTTTCTCTATGATGTGGGCCTTGGGAAAGTTGTGTCCTCTTTTTATGACCCTCCAGTACCCCCAGGCTTCCACACCTGCTGCAGCCCTTGGTAACAATGGAGTTTGGCATAAGCTCTACATTTAGAAGCCTCTGTGCCAGAGGCAAAAGGCTTCCCTGAGAGACCTTTAGTGCCCTAACCTTTACAGCAGGGGCTCTCAAATTTTAATTTGCATAAGAATCACCACAGGGGATCATCATTAAAAATTCAGACTCCACTGCCTGTCTGCCCCATTCTGGTGCTTAGGTTTGAGTGGATTTCCATCCTTAGATTTTCTAAGCTTCCCAGCTGATTGTGATGCTTACGGTCACTACAGAAAAGATGGAGAAACCTACTTTTAAAAAATACTATTGTAGAAATATGTGATTATAGAAATATATAAAAACATATATATGTTATATATATTTATATATATGTGTGTGTATATATGCATATATATATGTATGTATATATGTATGTGTGTGTGTATATATATGTGTATATATAAAATATTATATATAAAATATA
>NW_022196915.1:102575562-102599645 GCF_008632895.1 Mastomys coucha
TTCTGGAGCAATGAAGCTAAGAGAGAGAGAGAGAGAGAGAGAGAGAGAGAGAGAGAAAGAGAATAATAAATAAAAATAAAATTATCTTTCCAAGACTCTGCTGCCTTTGAAGCTGTGGCAGAGGTAAGAGAATGAAAGCGTAGGTGTATGGAATTAGTGATGCTTTCTGGCTATGTTCTCTTCATTTGCACGTGGGAATGAGACTATAGCAACTCTCAGGAGGCTTTCCTAAAAGCACAGGTACACGTGAGACATTCAGTGCTAGCTTCCTGCTTTCTGCCCCTGAGAAGTGCTATCCCGGGATAACGTCTAGGAACTCCCACTTTTTCCTGCATTTAACCGGCTTAATGCACATTGATCATCCCATAATTTCCCCCTACTGAATGATCTCACCTTTCTATCTGAAACACTAGTAGACACTGGCATGTAATTTCATATAAATGGAAGGCACTTGGAGCCAATGCTCTCTACTGCTAATATTTTATCAATGGAGTAGATTTGGCAAGAGAAGAATGTTCCAGATCATTCTAGAAACAAAGATTAATTCTTAAAGTCTCAGAAAAGTCCCTCTTTCTTAACGCAGAGCCCAGCAAACACTGCTGTACTTGTGTTATTCCAAACAAACCCTTTTTAATTTAAACCATGAGTACCACCACTCTCCATCACAATGTGTGGGCCTAGGTTTGTGTGTACTGTATGTGTATGGGTGTCCATAAGTTGCTAGCCGTTCTGAGCCACCTGTCATGGGTGCTAGAATCTGCAAGAGCGGTAAGCCTTCTTAACCCCTGAGCCCTCTCCCCAGCCCATACTCTGTCCTTATGACTGCGTATGACGTCGTTGTATACGTATAACGAGTTTTACCTATTACTCAGCTGTTGATGGGCAGCCAGGCTGACTCAGTATCTCAGCTACTGTGCCACAACTAACACAGATGTCCAGGGTGCTGAGCTGGATTCACTCATGTCTAGAAGCAGGTCTCTTCCAGCTGGGTTATATGGTTATTCTGTTCTTGGGTTTGTGAAAGAGGTGAACTCATTTACTTTGGAGCAACAGTTATCAGGATTCCTCTCCCTGGTTTTCACCAGAATTTGTTCTTTGTTTTCTTAATGCTGGCCTCTATGAGGTAAAATAGAAGCTTAATTAACTTATGATTTGTATGTCCCTGATGGTTAAGAATGTTGAACATTCTTCATATATTTATTGACCATCTGTATGTTTGCTTTTGAGAACTCTTTGTTTAATTTGCCCACTTATTGATTGGATGATTTGATTGGATGATATATTGATGGGATGATTTGCTTTTTAAATTTTAAAATTATTTATATATTCTCTATATTAAAACCTTGTCAGATATATCATTGGCAAGATTTTTTTTCAGTTGCATAAGTTGTCTCTCTTGCATTCTTTTATGTGCAGAAACATTTTAAGTCATACAATTCCACTGGTAAATTTTTAGAATTGTTTCCTGAATTATTAGAGTGCTTTGCCTATGTGTACATCATAAGGTTATTTCCACCAGCATTTTCTGAGTCTCACACCCAGGTCCTTGTTCCACTGAGACTCCATTTTTGTGCAGAGTGAGAGACCAGGTTGTATCCTCACTCTTCCACAGATGGAGAAGCAGGTTTTTCGAGCACCCTGTGTGCAGGAGGCTGCCTTTTCTAATGAGTATGTTTTGTTTTGTTTTGTTTTTTGGCTTCTTTGAAGAAGAAAGAGAAAACAGGTGACTTTCCCTGTGCAGGTTTATTTCTGGGTCTTCTATTTCTTTGGTGCTTGTGTATTTCTGTGCTGATGGCACATTGGTTTTCTTCTGTTACTTGTTGTAATTTGAGGTTAGCATTGTGACACTTCTGCCGTTCTTTCCAGTTTGTGGTTGCTTTGATTGCTAGGATCCTGGGAGCATCTCCCCTGGTGCTTTAGTTTAAAGAGCTTTTCTGTTTGATTTGGTTATGTTTTGTTTGTTTTGTATTTCCTTTGGCATGTCATTAGTCCAAAAGACCCTTAGAGGATAGCTTGACTCATCATCATTTTAAATCAGTTGGTATTTTTTTTTTTAGCTTCTTTCTGCCTGCCTCGACACCCCAAGCTTAGAGTCATCTACACAATTGGAGATGCAGCCCCTATCAGACTCCTCTAGGAGTGAGGCAGGTTCTAGACTGAGGTTTTAACAGTGTCTGCATCTTTGTGCTCAACAGATACCACATAATTATACTGTGACACAAAACCAAGAAATAGCTAATAGAGAAAGGGCTGTAAGTCATCCAGTTCTCTGTGTTATCTGTGTCTTGAGGCTCTGACAGAGCTTACCAGTTCATCCTGAAAATTTCCCATAATGAAGCTGTCTTCTGCCCTCAGCTTGTGGCTGCCGCCTCCCAGCAGAGCACTGACTGTCACTTAACCTCTAACCTGGGAGACATCTCCCCCTTCTACCAGGTTGGGAAAACGTTTCCCTAGCAACCAAGTCTCCTTTGCCATGTGCTTTAGGAGTCTCTCAAGGTGGACCAGATTTAGGGCAGTATTAAAAACAAAGGTCGTCCTTTATTTTTCTCATCCACACTGTGATTTCTAAACGCTATTTTTAAAACTCACTGCAGCAGAATGTTTTTGTCTTTTCCTATTTTGCATCTAGAAGTGGAAGAAGTGTGTTGACAGAAGTGTGCGCCTGCCCTCCGGCGTCTGCTCACCTTTAACCCCGCTCCCTCTAAGGAAGGTCAAGAGACATGTCCACTTTTATCCCAGCATTATAAACACCCTCATTTGTTGGGTAGAAGTCCTACGTGACAGGACAACCTGGAGACAGACAGGCTGCTTGTCTGTCTCCAACAGCATCCACACATTAGATGTAATACTAAGCTATCATACTATTTTGCTTATTTTACAGAAGAGAACATTGAATCTCACTAAAGATAATTTACCCATGGGTACACAGCCACATCTTTCACATGGCTTGGGAACCAGAATCTGTGTGTGTGAGTTTGTGTTTGTGCATGTGTGTACAAGTGTGTGCATGCATGCACATGTATATACATGTGCGTGCATGTGTGTCTGTGTGCATGTGTGTGCATGTGTGTCTGTGTGCATGTGTGTGCATGTGTGTCTGTGTGCATGTGCGTGCATGTGTGTCTGTGTGCATGTGTGTCTGTGTGCATGTGCGTGCATGTGTGTGCTTGTGTGTCGATGTGCATGTGTGTGCATATGTGTCTGTGTGCATGTGCGTGCATGTGTGTGCATGTGTGTCTGTGTGCATGTGTGTGCATGTGTGTGCATGTGTCTGTGTGCATGTGTGTGCATGTGTGTCTGTGTGCATGTGTGTGCTTGTGTGTCTGTGTGCATGTGTGTGCATGTGTGTCTGTGTGCATGTGTGTGCATGTGTGTCTGTGTGCATGTGTGTGCATGTGTGTGCATGTGTGTCTGTGTGCATGTGTGTGCATGTGTGTGCACGTGTGTCTGTGTGCATGTGTGTGCATGTGTGTCTGTGTGCATGTGTGTGCTTGTGTGTCTGTGTGCATGTGTGTGCATGTGTGTCTGTGTGCATGTGCGTGCATGTGTTTCTGTGTGCATGTGTGTGCTTGTTATTTCCTATTCCACGAAACTGTTCCCTTCTCCTCATGTATCTCCATGCTGATGATAATGCGCTCATTCTTGACTGAATGTCTGCTATAGTCTGTGACTCATATACATTATCACAGGGGTCTCTACCACTCTAAAACCAGGACCTGTCTTCTTCTATGTGACAAAACACAGAAGTTTTGGAAAAATTGATCATGCTAAAAAGCAGAGAATCAATATGTAAACTCCAGCACAGTCCACCCTTCTTATTCATGGCTTCTATATTTGTAGAACTACAAAGTCTGCTACAATGCATTTGGCATCCCAGCATCTATGTCAAGAAAACTTCTCCAGCTCTTGGTAAATGTGTTCAGAGAGTCAAAGCTTTGAGTGACTTGGCACAGGGTCCCAGCTGAGGTGGAACATAACAGCATCCAGTATATTACAGCTCTCATATTCTCAACAAGGATTCTCTCTGCCTTCTTGTCAGTGCCATTATTTCTGAATTGCTGTGCCTATGTAGGGAATGTCACAGTTTAAAATGCCACCATGCATAGGGCTAGAATGTAGTCTAGTACTCTCAGGTACAAGATGGCTATGAGGTACAATCTGAAGAAAATACATGCATGGGATACACTTTGTTGAGCATGAGTCATAGTGCTATTGGCTGGGAGTCCAATATAGAGATAGAGAGATAGAGATATATTCAGAGATAGATATTGATAGAGATAGATATATCGGTAATTTACATATATATATCTAGAATTTATATATTTTATTTGTATATTTATATATATATACTCATCCTACAATATGATCTATTTATTAATATATAAATAAGAATATAATATACTATAGCTATATACTTACATATTATATGCAAAGACTATATAGATATAGGCTTATGAAAGCACAGAAAGTAAGACTATGTTAACTATCTGGTGAAGATTTTCTGACCAGAAGACTGCAGAGCCTAAGCCTGCATCTCCTAAGACTGGCATTGTTCCCTCTTCACCAACTCAGTGTTGACCATGATCTTATAGAACATGCAACACACATACTGTTTTGGTCAACTGCATTTGCTTCTAGTTCCTTAATTTGTCTACTGACCACATCCAGACCTTCACCACATTCAGCAAATTCCTAACGTCTTGTATTATGAGATGCACCTCTGGTGTCCACGCATACTTCCCACAAGTGATAGATCCCGTCTACCCAGCTATCCAACTCACTAGCCACCACCACTCACTCAGGCTTCACACCAACTCTTTCCTGCAGTTATGCTGAGACAGCCAATAGATGTTCACCATCATTATGAAAGAAAGAAGGGAGCACACATTAAAGCAAACTCATCAAATATTTACTTAAATTGATTTAGCTTAGAGCAAGTTCATATACATAAGTAATCTGTACTTAGTGAGAGTCAGAACTGAAATGAACATGGAAATATGGGGCAAGGCAAAGTCTTTGGGGCTCCTTCCGTAAGCATCTTCTTCCAGTTACTGAGGTGACGCCCTAATATAGAAAGACGACATGCACACGCATAGCATCGCACCGTACGACAGTGTCTCGCCTATGCAGGGAACCTTCTAGAATTTAGCCCTTTCTCTGATGGATATTGCCTCTCTTCTACAAGCAAACAAGGACAAAGTTAGTGATAGTGGCGCTTTCCATCTTGCAGAGGGCAGTAAGACCTACAGTGAGCCTACATCGTTACACCGCCCTGACTCCAATACCCACAGATTTGCTTGAGAGCTCATGATGCTGGCTTTCCTCCAGCTTCCAAGAAAACAGAAGATGACACAGATGGGGAATCCAGGCACATGGGTTCACCACACGTGGTTATTTCTAAGCGTGTCACAAATGCTTCCTGGAATCGAAAGCTCCTCGATCTGAAAGATGTGGAATTATCCACATGTCTCCTCTACAGATGGAAATCGTGAAAGGAGACCAACGCTTTGTCTAGGGGATTTTGTGCCTCACAGAACATTGCTCACTGTGTTACCCTGTTGATGATTGCATCTATATGGTCAGTTATGTAGAACTGCTGCCACTCTGAGCATGCTTTTCCAAACAGAAAGTTAATGCATAAATCTTGGTCTTGTAAAAGGAAGTCATTTTTGTGGGACTGGGGATATGGCTCTTTTGGGTAAACGTACTCTTGAGGACCTGAGTTAGGATGCACAGCACGTTCATGTAAGTCGGTCACAATAGCTAGCCTGTAACCCCACCACTGTGGAGAGCAGAGACATGAGGACAGCCAGCATGGGCTTACTGCCACACACCCTGGTTTTGGCTTCAGGGAAAGACCTTTTCTCAGGCTAATAAAGTATTGAGGGATGAAGCAGGATTTTCTACCTCCTCCTCTGGCCTCTGTGTGAGCACACAGACATAGTACATACACCACTGTTTGCATGTAATGCACATACATGCACATGTGTACAAGCACAAATAGGGTAAATCTACATAAAAAAAGAAATATATGATTTTGAAACAACAGGGAAAAAAATCTTAGGACCAGATAGTGTGTCATGTCTAAAACACAAACATTCTGGAAACTGAGACAGGAGGATTGCTACAAATTCAAAACCAGTTTGTGCTATGATATAAAAGCTGTTTCAAACAAAACAAAACAAGATTTAGTGCACATCAATCCCTCACAAGAAAGGAAAATAATGCAATAAGGGAATTGGCCCAAACATACTTTTGCCTACTTTAAACTAAATGAATCATTGGGTGACCCTAAAGCTAGGTCATGATCTTCTCTTTAGGACATATGTTCCAGTACCAGGATTTAGAATAAATTATACAAAGTTACTGTTTGATCCCCTGGGGAACCTAAGTTAATAGGTTAACAAAGACATCCTTATAATAACAAAAGGTTTGTCTGCATGTCTAATGTGGTCTTCATTGACTTAAAGTTTTATTTCTTCATTCTAGAAGGGTTAGGTCCTGCAGCAATACCAGTGCAACCCTGAGACCATGGTAGCTTTTCAGACGAAACTTTATATTCCCTCAGGCTGTATACCTACCCTCTGACACATCTCTCTACCTTTATCCATGTAATTCGAGAACCCAAGATGGTGATGATACTGCCAACGTTGAGTATGGCCAGTCACCATTGTAGTGGGGGAAAAGACCCCGTGGGATGCTACCAGCAAGTAATGGCTCTAACTAGACTTGGCACACATGACTTGACTCCCAAACTCTCAACAGCCAACAATAAGAATCCAAGGCACACCAGAAAAGCATGGCTGAAAGAGGAAGAAGTAGGGATGTACCGCAGGTGGCGTATACCAGATGGGAAAGAATGCTAAGAGATGTGACCACAATCTCAAGTGTTCCCTGGGCCAAGGTTAATAGAAAGCAAAAGTGAGTAGAGCCCCAGCAGGGCTGTGTCTGTTTCCCTAGGCTTCTGGTGTTGTGTTTGTGATACAAACCTCTGGGTGTCGAGCTTTTCCAGCCTCTGCTACACAATGCTGGTTTTTGAAAACTGATGAAGTTTCTGTGACACTGTTGCGCCACAATTTTGTGACATTGAAGTGTCCCTAGTAACTCTTTCATGCTCTGAAACAAGTGTATTATTTTGCACTGCTTATGCCATAGCATGTAGAAAGCTTACAAGAGATTTTTTTTTTTTTCACACTGAAGGCCTCATTTGAAAAGCAGGCTTTCTGGAGAGGATTGCCTTCACAGGAGACTCTGTTTGTCCTTCGTTAGAATGACAGACATACAGGAACAAGGCCAGAAAAGCATGTTGCATCCTTGGTGTCTGAATTGTGTTGACCACCTGTTTCGCAGGAGTTGAGAATCCCCCAGAGGGAGGGAGCGAAGAAGCATCCTAAAAGGCAAGGAGACTTTTACACGCACTGTGCTTGGACACGGACACTGAGGAATAGTTTCTCCCCCTGGGAAGGGTGATGGCAGGAAGCCATCTAGGATTCAGGTGGGATTTGCAGGGTACCTTCTCCAACACACAGACATTCTCCTGGGTTTTAAATGAAAATGTCTAGACAGAAAAGTTTAAAGTTGAGAGGGGAGTATTTCAAAATGCAGTTAGCAAGTTTGGGAGGGGAGGCAGGCAGCTACGAATGCCGGCGGGCGAAGGAGACACTTACATAATTTGCAGAAAACGAGACATGTCTCTAGGAGCGTTTCCCTGCTGCATTACTGGAATGTGAAAATCTAAATATGGTAATGTGAGGCAGGGTTGAATCTGGTGGGAAACAAAATGTGCTTCATTTTACAATCCCACAGAGGGGAAAAACATCTTGGCAGCTAGATGAGACTACAGGAGAATGAAGATTCATACCAGCATCAGTCAGAATTATTCTTATAGAATTACCTTCACCCCAAACACAGGGCACACTTAATATACTGTTACTCAACATCCTTTTAATTATTCTTTTCATTAACTTTTTCTAATTGTTTCTAAGCATTATATGCCTTTAGTGGAATAATCTTATTTTTATGATCTCAGAGAAAGCAGATGGGGGGATAATTACAACAGGTATAGGCTGGCTCTGTGGGTGTTCATTTTCCAATATACATGGAACCTTGGAAAGGGCTGCTTATCAAAGACTATTTCATGTAGAAACAGCCTGGGAATACTTGTTGGTATTTCTTTCAGTGTTGCCATTCAGCCCTAAATGTCTTAATTCCCATTTTACAGTTGCTCTGTGAAGCATAATAGGCACTTGAAGCACATAGTTGAATAGGAAAGAAACTACAGAAGCCAAGAAGGATTTTAATTACAAACTCCACTTCACCAAAATTGCCAGCGACAGAAATGCGGCTGTGCAAATGTTCGGGTTCAAATGGGGCAGTGTGAGAAAAACGTTTGCAGTTGGGTGAGCCTCTCCCTGCTCAGTGATACAGTTAAAAGGACAAGCTCCCTGGCTTCTGACAAGTAGGCCCCGTGTGGCTGACTGTGAGAAGCAGAGATAAGAAGATGCTGATCCATCTGGGCTAAGGATGTAAATGAAAAAGTGATGGTGACTCATGGCCAGAGAAGAGAGGCTCTTCGGCCAAATTTAACTGAAAACCAGCCATGCTAGTTTCAGATGGCTTTAGAGACAAGACAACATCGTATCATAGTAATATGGTGGCACATATTCCTTAGTGTGGAATGAATGGCATCCAGGTCACCATCACAGGAAGATGTGCACAGAAAGCCAGGGAAGAGTTGAGGCTTACAAAGAGCCTGGATTTGGATTTGGCAAAGGTAAGGATCTAGAAGACTCTGGGCTTCTATCTCTTCAGTGGGGAAATTGTTTTATATTTTCTCATAGTACCACTGGGAGGAATCACCCACTGTAAAAGGCTGAAAACACTCACTGACTTGATTTGCTCATCTAGAAAGAACATCTAGGGCTGAAATTCTTTACTTTATACATCCCTCATCCCAACTTATGACCCCCTGTAATACCTTCATGAACTTCACACAAAGAAATGGAGGCCAGATTGCACTGAAAGTCTGGGAGGAGTCTACCCACCGTGGCTAACATGAAGATGGTAGATTCTCTCTCACTGGCCCTGAGTGGTCCATCTGTGATTCTAGAAAGCCTGTAGGCCAGGAAGAGTCTTTGTAACACTCCTTAATTTCTCAAACAATACCTGGATCATTGTTCAGTCTGTGAGTGCAGAGTGGACAGTGAATAATCTGTGTTAAGTGTGGACTCCTTTTAGGAGTCATCTTCATGGCATATCCTATAACAGCAAAGCCCAGTCCGTCCTCACAATGACACAGTAAGAGTGACATTATTATCCCTGTGGTTCAGATGAAGAAGATGAAGCCAGGCAGAGTCAAACATTAGTGGAGAAACAGATATGAAGATCTTCCAAAACATTCCCTGGGATTTATGATACCCAAGAGTTACTTTTTTTATCTGATTCTTTTTTTAATTAGATATTTTTTTTATTTACGTGTCAAACAATATCTCCTTTCCCAGTTTCCCCTTCAAAACAAAAAACAAGAATAAACCCCAGTTCCCTCCCCCCCCCTTGCTCCCCACCCCACCTTTTCCTGCCAAGAGATACTTTTAAAAGTATGTATGGCACTTATATGCTGGTCTCTATGGTGAGCACTTGACAGACATGTTAGCTGGTTATCTATAATTCTGTCACCAGTTCTTAGAGCTGTGGATGACCACTAGGCCTAAAGCAGCAGGTGTTAGCTCATGGATCCAGCTCCTGACTCTGGCGAGTCCCCTAAAGTTCTGTGCGAATTCCCCTCTAAGTGCACAGACTGAACAATGATCCAGGTATTGTTTGAGAAATTAAGGGGTGATACAAATCCACCTCCTGGCCTACAGGCTTTCTAGAATCACAGACGGACCACTCAGGGCCAGTGAGAGAGAATCTACCATCTTCATGTTAGCCACGGTGAGTAGACTCCTGTGTCCCCACAGACGTGTTGTCAGAAACGTGGCTCAAATGGTCTCTGTTCTGACCCTTAGAGCCCAGAACAAGCTCCACTCTGTGCTCGGTATTTTGGGAAATTTCCAGTAACATGTTGAGTGAGTGAATGGTAGTGATCACCATGTGGATGATGTCACTCGGTGGATCCAGAAGGATCCTGTAGGATCCAGGGGTCATCAGACTGGAAGCGATCAATCACAAAGACTATGTGCTGAGACAAGGAGAAATCAGCCATAAGAGAGGGAAATGTGGTTAAGTAGGGAATTAAACCTGGTCACCTTGGTCACTGGCCTTGGAGGCATGGTTCAAAGACACACACTCAAAGACATTCAGTTGTGTGTCCTTACCACACTGATAAGCTCTAACAATAATGAAGGCATCGAAACGCTTTTCTTTGCTGATTTATTCCCATTAAAAATGTTTCTGCCCACCAACAAGATACAGAGGGCAACTTAATAGGCATACAGTTATTAAAAATTAATCCCAAATGCAGTTATCTGAGGGTTTTCTTATTTTACTGTTATTAAAAATGCACACAGATTGCATGAAGTATTTTCAGTCTACAACAGATCTCAGAAAACAGTTTTCTTATCATTAAAATTGAAGCTAAGTACTGTGGCAGTAAATGTTCTTTTCCTGTGACCAAGTTCTCTTAGTCTTGGGGTCAGAAAAATAAATGTCAGAGAAAATAGCACTTTTTATTTAATAAAGTTAAATAGAGATGAAGTGATCTGACTAGTAGCGCCTCTTCTTACAGTTTCTACTAGATCTTTTGTTTTAGTAACATTTTAAATTGAATTTCAAAATATTTCTGCTCTTAAAAAAGAAAGGAAAACTCCATGAGAAAGATTTCAAAGGTCCTAACAGCCACTTGATATCTATGCTGAAGGCGATGGGCATATTGGGAAGGAAATAGTTTTTAGCTTTGGTGAATAAAGAGCAATTTCAAACAACTGCAGAGAAGGTGCTCTCTTGGCAAGCAAAGATCTGTATGGCAGACAACTGCGTTCCTTTACAAATACGGAGCGACAGCCTGCTTAAAACCTGCTGCTCATGGTCTGACTAGCCCATTCATTCCTAAAAATACCTCTTTCATAAGACTATGTTTAGCTGCTCTCACTTCATATTTAAACAGGAACCGATAGTACTTCTAGCTATTTGCTTTCTTCATTTGAATTTTCCCCCTTAGGAAAGAGACTATCCTGCCTTGCCGTAGCGCACAGGGGCAACACCCAGCACATACGCCAGGCTTTGCACAGGCTCTGCCACCCACACACTGGCACCGACAGGAGAACTCACAGACCTGCTTTGAGAGCTTATTTGCTTTCAAAACTTATATAAGTTTTTAAATAGCAGAAATGTGTGTTTTTGCCAAAATAAATCTCCTGTCTTCAGTAGCTTTTCTTGCTTGTTTGATTTTTGTCAAGAACTGTTGAAGTCAACCCCTTATCTAAAAACCAGCATTGCCAAATCTGTAACTGTCCTGGTTTTCGCTCCTTTATCTTTTGGATAATTAAAACAAGTGTGAAGAGCTAATGGTTTTAATTCAACTATGCTACATTTCTTTTGGGTTCTGTAATGCACCATAAATTTGCATTAATGATCACCTGCTTCTGGAACCTCGGAAATGTGGGCCTGGATGAACGTCTGCATGTTTTATAGGCCTCAGGTACCCAAGTCTGATCCAAGGGATGCCTTAGAGAAATAGAACTCAAAGTGACTGACTGGCTGTTGCAGATCTTGGCTGAGAGACCAACTGGTCAGGACCAACTCTAGTGCCTGCACTGTGAGGTTCAGCTGTGGTCCATGTCAAAAGGCACATTTTAAATGCTATAGGAATTCATGACTTTTTTATATAGAAATGGCTTGTATAGGAGGTCAGGCTGGTCACGTTTATATTTCCTTTAAATGTTCCATGATCTACCCAATCTCTTGTCATCTTAAATTCAAAGCAGCCATGAGTATCAGAGAGCCAGGCTCTGTGTTGGACTGTTGTCGGAAGAGAAACAGTTATGTGATGCCCAGCACTACAGGCCTAAGAGGGACTAAGATCTCAGAGCCACTAACCTGACTGTCAGTTAAGCAAATAATCAACGTTTGTTTTTCCTTTCTGTGTGTTTGCTGTCATGGGTACTGTTCCTCTAACAGAGGCCAGGTATGTTAGAGGGTGCATTCATTCCTAGTATGAGAGAAGGTCAGGCTCAGAGTTTGCGCATTGCATCTGTTTTGGATGCAATGGTGTCATATGAGAACTGTGACTCACATGTATGTACACAGAAGTCTACAAACCCATAAGATGGATGCAATAACACTTCTACAAATAGGGAACCTGAGGCCAAAAGACAAACAGGAAACAGAAAACCCAGGATTAAGCCTTATCCAGGTACTCATTCTGCTTCTACCTCAACAGCATTCATGAATCCTTGCGACACGAATTTTATTGTCTCTTGTAACAAAACTGCAGCATCAGCAGACTCAGCACCACCAGAGTCAAGCACCAGGTGAACACCACAAACAGTAGTTTTCTGCACTTAGAACTCAAGCCGAAAGTTCGCTTTCATCACTGAAAATGTGCATTGTTGGACAATAATGGTTATTCTTTCTGAGTTTTTCATTTCTCTTAAGTGCCATTGATACTACCTAAATAATACAAAGTAAGGCCAGGCAGTGGTAGCGCATGCCTTTAATCCCAGCACTCAGGAGGCACAGATAAACAGATCTCTGAATCTGAGACCAATCTGGTCTGCAGGCTGAGTTCTAGACAGCCAGGGCTACACAGAGAAACCTTGTCTCAAAAAAACCAAAATCATCATCATCACCATCATCATCATCATCATCATCATCATCATCATCATCATTATCATCACAAATTATACTACAAGGTCAAAATATAAAAATATCTTGTGATTTGCAAATGTCAAAGAAAGTTAGGCTTCTTTGAAGAAATTCTTGGTCTCTCTCCAAACCTGTATTATAGACCGTTGAATCTAAGCTGGCACTGACCCAGTGACACTCCTATTTAGGTGTTTCTAGAAAGTTCTTTTCCCTTCCAGAAAATCATCAGGCTATCGACTAGATGTTGTAGACAACATGTAGATATAGAGGGGGTAAAAGATGTAGATTAAAAGGTAACATATTCTATAACACAGAGGATCTTATGCTAGGTGAAATAATCCAGTCCCAGGAAGAGTGACCACACATGAGATATCTAGAGTAGTTGACAATGGAAGAAGGAAGTACACTATTCAGTCCATACGGAACTTCAGTGTCGCAGGTGTGAGAGTTTCTGCAGATCGTGCATACGATGGGCGATGTGCATATGGTTACCAATGCCATGATTTACATTTAATACTGTTAGAAGCAAACGTTTAGGTCATGTAGGCTGGTTTTTTTTTTTCCTGCACAATAAAATTTCAAAAATTAAAGACACTATGCTCATTCCTGAGGATATCCAGGCATGCCCAATGGGAACTAGGTTCAATTGAAGTGTGTGGAATAAGCAGGAAAGTTCCATATTCCAGTGGTTCTCAGTCCCTCGGACTGATTTGCCTACTTCCATCAGGCTGAATTAGTCAGTGAAGCCATTTCCCACGTGCTCACACACATGCTCACGCACACACCAGTGAGACATTCTGGCCATCTGTGCCCTGAGCATTCTCTAAGGAAGTAGGCTGCTTTGTGGTATTTGATGAAATATAGAGCATCTCGACTTATTTCATTTGACCTGATTGGTCCATAAAGATCCAGGAAAACCAAAATAAGCCTCATTACCTGAAGACATGGGAGAAACACTACAAAGAAATATTCATACCTTCAGAAATTCTGATTAGTATATGAATGGAGAACCCTGGAGCTTTCCTGATTTCAGTGGGAACAAGGTCTCACTCTGATAGCCTTCAACTCTCTGTGTAGACCAGGCTGGCCTCTAATTCAGATATCCACCTGCCTCTTCCTTGCTGATTTGGCTTCTGATAATGCTTTACCTTCTTTTATATTTCTGGGACACAACTCAACCTCGGATTTTCCATATTCAGTTCCCTGGAAATTTGCACACAGTGACATCCTTCCTTATTCATATCTGTAAATCAATACTTGTCCTTCAAGTGTGAGCACAGTGGAACCCTCGCCAAAAGCCATCTTGGTGTGCTTGCGGAATGCCATCGCATGGCGACCCAGGGCGGTTGAGTTTGTCGAGGAGTCCCTGTGCCGAGATAATCTACTGGGACCAAGGGCTGTTCTTTGGGTCTTCGGGTCACTTTTCCACTGCCTTCCCTTTGTGGGAAGAGACTGAGGTTCTCTGGAAGCTCGTGTTGTCTAGTATTAATCGCAATGGAAGATGAGAAAGTCAGTGTTTATGCTCCCCCAGCTGTGGAAATCCCTGGCTGTTTCTTATTAAACTATTAGTTTAGCTTAAACTTATTTTGGTTCCTGTTTACGGGTGAGTTTAATAACTGCTATCTTCAGTAATAAGAGATATAATAATGTTTATCCTTTTATTTCCTTTGAGGATCTTAGACTATGCTTTATCATTAATTAAAGAATCCACTGAGCCACCTATTAAATAAATATTAACCCCATTTGTAAAGGAAATGAAATTGTGAGCAATTAGGGAGAAGAGAAGCACTATGCCCCCAGTTAATGATTACAGTGGACATTCTGTAACCCCACAATCAGTAAGAAAACTGCTATTCCCACCCCAAGTACTTTAGTCCGTGAACTAAAATAAACTCAACAAGTTGGCACTGATCTGCTTCTCTGAATGAGGGATGTGTGAAAAACCTCAGAACCAAGTGTTAAAACCAGGGAACGCCCAGCTCTGTACAACAATAGCCTTCTCAGGTAGTGTATTGAAAACAATTGGGAGAGACACCAAGATAGTCATCTGAGGGCGTTAAATGCAGGGTCTGGTTCTTCTTATGAGAGAAGAGTTGTGGAGGTTGAAGGTGGTAAAAACTAAATCAAGCTAGAGAGGCAGGAAAAGTCCTTAAGAAGAAAGCAGTTTTGAGCTGGTTCCATAAGGGTAGAAAATATTACAGTGATGAAATATTAAAGAAAATTACATATTTATTCATTTTAACGAATATTTTATGAGCACATCAACAAAGGTCTTTTCTAATCCTTGAGTAATTCTCCAAGAGAGATCCATGGACAAGGGGTTAAAAGGCAAGATTCCCAGCCTGAGTAAGGGGGCACACTGCTGCAATCTCAACACTCAGGAGGCTGGATGTGGTGAGTTCAAGGCCAGCCTAGCTTAAATATTATGTCCAAAAACAAGTAGAAAGCCTCTATCTCTAAAAATAAAAATAAAAAAATAAAATTTAAAAGGAAAAAGTAAGGACAGACAATCAGTTCCGGGAAGCCGTTGTTGGGTATGCGTCCTCAGCGGCAGAGTGGTCTATGACCCATGAAGGCGGCAGGGCGGAGGAGTCACCAGGACTCAGGACTGAGCTCCGAGAAAGGTAAATGCTAGGATGCAGAGCACTGGTAGAGCATCCATCCATCGGAAGGTCTTATAGACCTGGGAAGTGGTTCCTCAGCTAAGGGTGTTTCCTCAGGGTCCAGAGGAGCCAATTCAGTTTCCAGCACCCAGGTCAGATGGCTCACCCCATCTGCAGTGCAGCTTCAGTGTTACAGTGTGGAGATTGCAGCTTCAGGTCAGTTGCCCTCCTCTGACTTCCATGGGCACTCCAGCACACAGAAACATGCGTGTTCACACACACACATACAGACACACACGCACACACACACACACACACCCTACAAATAAATCCTTAAAGAAAAATAAAAAGAAAGATGCAATGGTTTGTAAATGCCTCTCCCACCTTCTTCCCTTCCTGCCTCCCTGCCTCCCTCCCTACATCCTTCCCTCTGTTTTCTTCACTCCCCCCTAAATCCTTTACCACTTTCCTCCTTAAGAAAAAAAAGCCTGTGGAGCTAAAGAAAGGAAATTAACATGTCAACATAAGTAAAACCAAGAATGAGATTCTGTGATTAGAGGGAGCTCTGAGGGACATATTTGGGGAGCAGAACACAAGAAGATGGAGGAAGACTCTTTTCCCAGAGATCTTTCATTATGCTACATTAGCACTTGTGTTTGGTTAAAATAAGGAATGTTTGAATGTTTTCACATATTTTACTGCTCTTGAGTCAATAATGTGAATACAAGGCTGTAAACATTTATCACACCACAGATTTTACCAGTTCACTATGTTTAAATGGAAGGCCCAGGAAAGGATGTCCCAGTAGCGTCATGCCTGGACTCTGCCACCCTTCATTTAGGGGCCACTCTTGGTTTAATTAATTAACTGAGACAATTAGTGGGTCACAGTTCTGTTTAGTAAAGGAACAAAATTCTTCAGTTTCCCATATTGGAGTTCTGAGCTATGGGGAAAAGGGAGGAGCGTTAAAATGGAGCTCAAAAGCCGAGATTGGGGATTGTGCTATGAAAGGGTTGGCTGAGTCGTTACTGAGGTGAGGGAGAGAAGCAAGCATCAGAGAGAAGCCCACACACACAGCAGCTAGAGCATGTTCTCGAGACCCAAGAGCCAACAGCCTTTCAATAACAAAAGGCCAAGGAACACAAGACTGGATGATTGAAGCAGAACAAGTGGGCTACAGATAACAAGAGGCGGGTGTTGAAAGAAGTTCGGGGTAAAACAATCCATCCAAACAGAACCAATAGATTCTGAACTAGGTGGAGTCAGTCACAGAAGTTCACAAGAAAATATGAGGAAGGGGTAGACCTAAGTCATGGATGTGTGTGTGTGTGTGCATGCGTGTGTGTGTGTGTGTGTGTGTGTGTGTGTGTGTGTGTGTGTGTGTAAGGAGTGAGTATGTGAATGTGAGCATGTGTGTGAGTGTGTTGTGAGAGAGTGTGTGTATGTAAATGTGTGTGAGCATGTGTATGAGCATATGTACATGAGTGACAGATTGTGAATGTGTATGGGAGTGTTTGGGAGAGAGTGTGGGTTTGTGTGTGATAGAGAGTGTGTATATTGGTGTATGAGTGTGTATATGAGAGAAAGTGTGAGTGTATATGTTAGTGCATGTGTGAGTGTGTTTGATAGTATGTAAGAGTGTGAGTATGTGAGTTTGTGTGTTGTGAGAGACTGTGTATATGAATGTGAATAGGTGTGTGAGCATGCATGTGAGCATGTGTGTGAGAGTGTGTGAATGTGTGTGTGAGTGTGTGGGAAGAGTGTTTGTGTGTGTGTGTGTGTGTGTTTATTGGTGTGTATGTGTGTGAGTGTGGGGGAGACAGTGTGAATGTCTATGAGTGTGTATATGAGAGAGTGTGAATGTATATGTTAGCATGTGTGTGTGTAAATGTGTGTATTGGGGGGCAGAGCACATGGTAGGCATTACTCTCTTAGCATTGTTCACATTCTTCTCTTCCTTTTCTTCTTTTCCTTCCCTCATTTTTCTTTCTTTCCTTTTGATAAAGTCTCTCTCTATTCACAAAGCAACCGCTTTGCTGCCTGAGCTGACTCCAGCCCTGTCAAGGTTGTAGTGAACATACAGGAGAATGGCACTGTTTACATGGTTGGAACTCTTAGGGGCTTCTTTGTAGTTGTTTGAATAGTGTCTCCCACTGTTTCAAGCTGGACTATAGCTCACTGTGGCCCACAGTCCCTGCCCCAGCCTCCTGAGTGTTCTGGTTGGAAGCACGAACCTTCAGTGCTGGCTTGGACTTTGGTTGTTAACTAAAAAATTTTCTTTACCTTTTCTGCCCAGCATTGCCAGACCTTTGTAGTTAAATTTAGGGCATCTCAGAATTTTTTTTCTATCATTAAAAGTACTTGCCAAAGGGAAAAAAAAAATCATCTACTCTGAAACCTAACATACACAGGATTTATGTCTACACATAACTTTTCATATAAACTCAAATAAAACATCATGAATTTTGAAGAATAACCAAGTCAAAGAAAAATTTAGAATACCATATACATATGGCATTTGGGCCCATTTTAATTGATTTGGAAAGCTGAAGGAAATTGGGGATTTTAAAAAACCGATTCTCATTTCAGATATGTTTTGGGTCAAAATCCCAGGTATAGAAAATAGATACTTTAAAGTGTTCTATATTAGAGCCATTATTAATGAAGATATTAAAGCGTGTGTTACAAATTCACTCTCACTGAAGATAGTTTCCTGGGAATTCAGTCTCCAAATTAAGAAGTTAGTAAAGACTAAATTAAGTGCTACCCTGCTACTCCAGAGGGTTGTTTGGGGATTCGGTACAGCATATTAAAGTGAAGAGCCAAACATCGTAGGGGTTGGAAGTAAGAGCATTTGGTTATCATCACGCCAGTCTCCTCTCTCCGAAGAGCAGCCACCATTCGTCTTTTCAATGTCATGGTGGGGGACGTGTTTTGTGAAGGATGCTCCTGGGACCACTAGACCCACTTTTCCTGAGAAAGTGATGCTCATGGTGAAAACAGTCCTGGACGGAAAATCAATCCTCGAGGCTGAGAGTTAATCTGAGTGTTTGGACTGTATCCTGGAAAGGGACTCGCTGGGGCCAACCTCTGTCAGAGAGGTGGAACTTTGAAAACGACACTTCAGTGGGGCCTGTAGGGTCATGAGTTACGTCTTCCCTCTTTCTCAAAAGGGCAAGTGGCTTAGCTAGCCCAGAGCAGCTTTCCCTGCTGCTCTCTCCCCTCGCTGAGGCGTGAGGTGCACAGATTCTCTGCTGCTCTCTCCCCTCGCCGAGGCGTGAGGTGCACAGATTCTCTGCTGCTCTCTCCCCTCGCTGAGGCGTGAGGTACACAGATTCTCTGCTGCTCTCTCCCCTCGCTGAGGCGTGAGGTGCACAGATTCTCTGCTGCTCTCTCCCCTCGCTGAGGCGTGAGGTGCACAGATTCTCTGCTGCTCTCTCCCCTTGCCGAGGCGTGAGGTACACAGACCCAGAAGGTATGCTGAACTGGCTGCAAGGACTTTCTGCAAAGACCTTGCCTTCCCCAAATTAAGCACACAGTGTTCATTCTGGTTGTTCACAATTATGCATCTTGTAGAATTTGACATTCTTGAATTACATGTTCATAGTCAGGAGTATATTTTTACCTGAAGACCTGAAGTGAGGTATGATCTGGTTGGCCTCAAAATGTATGTGCGGTACCTCAATTCCTATACCTGAGAAATGGCAAACTGAATAATAATCATATGGGACATGAGTGAAATCCTTGTTTCATCATGGATATGTCTCTTTATTCATGTTTTAAAACTCTGATATGAGATTACATTAAGAGATGGAGCCATTGGGGGTAGACTCCCATAGTAAGAAGATGAAGAGACAGGTCTACATTCTTTTGGCCCTGTGACAACAGAGGGGTATTGAGAGAAGTCATCTAGGAATGGCTACGGGAAGCAAGCAAGTTTCCTGGAGAATGAATGTCCACTATTTTGCATGGCTGTGATGGGTGTACTCTGGAGAGGCACAGCCCCAGAGACTTCATCCCAGGATTGCTTCTCACTGCTGATGAACCTCTATCATATAGCCTAAGGATTCCTGGGCATCAACCCACCCTACTGGGCAAATTTCCTACACATAAACATGAATATGAACTTCATGAATTAATGTTATTTAGCTGAATTAGTGTTTAGACTTTATAGAATTCTTGATTTGATTCAGATAATCTTCTGAAGAAAAGTTAAGGAGTTGGTTTTAGTCATTTTGTCAGAGAGATGTAATACTTAGAATCAAGAATAAAATGTGCCCCTTCCTCATAGAATACTAAATAAAGGCTGCATAATAAGGAACACATTGAGCTTTCATAAATTACCCTATGAGAAATAGGCTTGGGAAAAATTTCTGATCAAGGAAAAACATTCATTCTATGTCAGGTCAAAGGCTGAAACCACAGGTGTGCACTATGATAAAGCAAGGCCATGTGAAACTGTTGCTTTGAACTTATACTGAGCTTACAGAATAAACACTGCTTGAACTTACTATCGACATCCTTCTGTAACTCCCCTTTTTTTGTAACATTATATCTATGAGGTAGTTTTATAAAGAACCTTTGTCTTAAGAAAATATAAGGAGGCCAGAGAAAAGAAATAAAGATTTAGGACTCAGTCTGATCTACCAAATGTCTTAGAGTATATGTGCATGTATGTAAGTATGCATGAACACTTGTGGGATTGAGTCAGGTCCAGCCAGAGTAAGAGTGTGTGTGTGTGTGTGTGTGTGTGTGTGTGTGTGTGTGTGTGTGTGTTTGAGGATTTGAATTCTCCCTTTCTTCTTCTTCTGTCTGGCCCACAAAGAGTTAATAGACTCTAAGCCTTGACCCATGAGAGGCCCTTCAGCCAGAGAGAAACTAAGTCTGTTTTTTCTTTCCTCTGCTGCTATCAGCAGGAGTCAAATTACCAGAAGCCAGAGGCTTCTGGATGTGCAATAGCAAAGAATTTAGGACAGAAGAATTGCAGAAAGTAGGCAGCTCTTAGTCACAGAATAGCAAGAGAGAGTTAGATTTCCAAAGCCATCGGTTCCTAGCCCCTAGAACAGTAGGAGAGAGTTATAAGGACAGTGATTATCAGCATTTGTCCTTTGTCCGATGCTATGTCTCACCTCAGTCTCTAATCTTCCCAGGGATGGCTCCTGGCAGGGTATGTCCGCTACAGTAGATTGAAAAGGCACACGTTTTAGTGGTTGATACCAAGTTGGTGGGATTATTTGGAAAGGTTTAGGTGGTGTGACCCTATTGGAGAATGGGGGATGGGCTCTAAGGCTTCAAAAACCCAGGCCTGCCTCAGTCTCTCCCTGTTTTTCTGTCTCTTGCTTGCAAAACAAACATCATCTCTCAGCTATTGCTGTAACCCCATGCCTGCCTGCCTTCACGCTGCCCACTATGGCAGCCATGGACACACCTTCTGAAACTATAAGCAAGCCTCTATTTAAATGCTTTATTTTGTAAGTTGCCTTGATCGTGTTGTCTCTTCACAGCAATAGACCAGTAGCTAAGACACCTGTTACTAACTCTGGAAGATTTCTCAATCTTTAGAACACAGAAAAGTTATGAGAACTGATTTTTCACTGTTTTGTTAAATCTGAGAAACTGCCTAAGTGAATTTCACTGCTCTGTACCAAGCCCATTTAGTCTTGAGGGCACCCTGCCTGCGTATGATTGTGAGGTGTTGTGACTTCCACTATGTATACCAGAACACTGATTGAAATGATCAGATAAAAATCCAGGTGAATGTTCAGACTCTGATCTTCTGTGAGCAGAAAAATGATACTCGTGGCTTATCACCTTGTGGAGATGGGCCTCTGGTCTGTAAGTAGCAAATTCTATATTTTATGAATGCTTGGACTTATACATCAAAAAGTAAACAACCAAGAGGACCCTAAAAAGTCAGGTTGGTCATACCTGGATAGCAAAGCAGAAGCATGGTTGGATCCTCTTAGACCCTTTTTATTCCAGTAGAGAACTGGTTTGGGTTTCATCACCACCCCTAAGTGTGAATGAATGAGTAGAAACAAATCTCCACATTTCTAGACATCCCTAGTGTAATCCCTGACTAGTCGCCTTTGCCTCCTGCCAGTGAAGAAGTGGAACATCTCCTCTTCTACCGCATGAATGGCACAACCCCAGAAACTGGCTGCAGTGTTCAGGCAGTGCTGTGTGCTGGACCTCCTAACCAAACTAGAGATTTGGTCATGACCAGGTATTTGGAAGGAGTTAATTGCAAGTGGTCATTTTATAGTGCCATGATTTGTGTAACACGGTTGCATTTGAAACAAAGAGAAAGAGCCCAGCAATGCAGACTGGAAGATGGACTGGCATTACTCTCCACGGCCTGTTGAATCTGTAGGAAGTTTCCAGGAAGCTTCATAAATCCTGTCTGTCCATGTCACATACCTTTATTTAGCTTTGAAAGAAGCCGTAATCCACGCTAACTGCATCAGCAGAGACGCACTGCATTTTGAGAATCCACACACATTTCAGATGCAGGAATTTTAGTTCCTGGGGGATTTTCTGTTCAGTGGAATCCATTGCCATACACAGCTGCCAATGCCACGGCTGTTAGTGACAGAGCATGGCTTTGGAAAGGCCTACCCTCATCTTTCCTGGAGCCCTTTGTCCTACAGTTCCAAACCAATGTCTGCAGTTATCACCCTTTCTTCTAAGTTGCAAGCAGACTACATGTAAACTAAAGCTACGGTGACTAATGCTAATGAACAACCAAGTAAACTCCATTTTCTCACTTCCAGTATGCCCTACATCTATACATCTAACTGCCACTAATTTAAAAAATTATGCATGTCCTCAGGGAGACACTGAGTAGCAGTGAATTGGAACAACCCTGAGATGACGGCCTTTGTGTACTGTAACACTTCAAAATCATTGCTTCCAGAAAAAAAAATCACAGAGGCTTTTAATATTCATAAAGATTAGAAACAGGTGTTTGAACAGAGCTCCAGACACCTTTGACAGGACCACAATGGTTGGTCTGAAAGGGTCTTCATTTCGCCATCACTCACTGGCAGGACTCAGAACATCAAACAGTTAGACTCCTGAGCTTTCATACCTGTTTCAAAGGATTACACTTGACATTTCTCAGTTTTTTTCCACAATCGTTAAACTCTGTCCTCCCCTTTAAAAATGCCATGATTTTGTTAGCAAATCAAAGCAGGCAGAGGAATACATTAGTGCTAGCTCCATATGGACTCTGGGTTGACCTCACTGCTTTTTATGTCTACTGGTAGACCACACATACTATTCTTGGTTCATCATTTATCCTGTGCCACAGAGAACTGTTTGCCTACCTCAGAAGCATTGCCATTTAGCCAGAAAGGGGTAAGTAACAATTTGTGGCTTAGATTTAAAAGTTGTGCCATTTAGGGGGACAGATGCTGTGTCTTTCTCTGCCTCAGTTTCCTGCTCATGGTGAAAGGGCAAAATGGGCGAATGGGCAGTGGTTTACAGAAGGAGAGAACCACACAGAAACACACATACATACCACAGTAGTCCATGTGGAGAGTAGGCATGCAGCTGCATGGGCTCAGGTATATTGGCATTAATTAGGCCAGAGGCTTTGGGGCAGCATGAGGACACTACGGGCTCCTGGTGACTTCTGCACCCTCATTCCCTCATCATTTGATTCACATGCCCTTTTTGAGTCTCTATCTAGATCTAAATGTTTGATACATAGTAGATCTATGAAATAAAAATGAATAAGGAGGTGTAAGACTAATAAATTGACATTATCCACTACCTGAGTAGGTCTTTAACACTCCTCTTGCCCTCTCCCTGCTGTGTGTGTGTGTGTGTGTGTGTGTGTGTGTGTACGTACAATTCATAGATATCAACGTCAAAGGTCAATCCTTCCTTTTTGAGACAGGGTCTCTTATTGGCCTGAAACGCAACAAGCAGTCTAGCAAGCTCCAGAAATAAATGGATAAACGGCCTATCTCTGTTTCCCTAGCATTGGGATTACATGTATGTGTCATGGAGCATAGCTCATTCACATGTGTCGTAGGTTATCTATCTTAGTTCATCATGCCTGCACCATAAGCACCACAAGGGTATATTTATCTTCCCAGCCTACTTTCCCTTTGGGGAGGAGTGAATAATGAGAGGTTTGAGTGTGTGTGTGTGTGTGTGTGTGTGTGTGTGTGTGTGTGTGCGCGTGTGCATGGATGTGTATGGATTTGTGTGTGTGTCTGTGCATCTGTATATGTATATACATATGTATGTGTGTGTGTGTTTGCATGTATATGTGTATGTATGTTTGTGTGTATGTATATATTTGTATAGATGTTTTTATGTATGCATGTGTTTGTGTATATTGTGTGTTTGTATACATATTCATTTATGTATATGCACATAATGTCAGTCATGGAAGGCATATCCATTCCTATGAGAGATGAGAGTAAAGAGAATAAGAAGCAAAGCTTTGGATGTTGGTCGGGGTTGCTGAAAAGATTTAATCTGAAGCAAGAGAAGTCATGGGGCATTCTCTTCTGGGATGAAGTTTATCCTTTTGCCTAAAAGACAGAAAGTCAGAGTGGGAAGGAGGTGAGGAGCAGAGCTAGCGGGAAGGAGGTGAGGAGCAGAGCTAGCAGGAAGGAGGTGAGGAGCAGAGCTAGCGGGAAGGAGGTGAGGAGCAGAGCT
>NW_022196915.1:102600147-102621470 GCF_008632895.1 Mastomys coucha
AGCTAGCGGGAAGGATTGAGGAGCAGAGCTAGCGGGAAGGAGGTGAGGAGCAGAGCTAGCGGGAAGGAGGTGAGGAGCAGTTAGTGGGAAGGAGGTGAGGAGCAGAGCTAGCGGGAAGGATTGAGGAGCAGAGCGAGCCTGAGGTTGCTGGGACCTTATTCACAGGTCTACTATGTATCGCCTGCACTTCTTATGTTTAAAGTCATTGGCAATGAATTTAGGTTCTCTTTAAAAACTCCCAGCCAGTTCCCTGTCCAGTTTGCCACTAACACTGGTTCTTCTGTCCTCGCCTCCCACTCTGACAGCCATGTCTGCATCTGCATGAATGCCTCTAAATTTGGTACAATAATTGGGAGGCAAGATTTTAAAACTGTGCAAGAACTTTACCCCAACCTGACATTTGAATTGGAGATGAGGCGATATAAAAATTTACAGTAACCAACATTATAGAAGCCCATGTCTTTACATCACGAGTTTGTTTGTTTTTTGTAACTCTGCATAATGTGGTCGATGGAAAACTAATTTCTTCTTATTATTATCATGCACATGTGAAGCAGCTGCTCCAATAGTACACAAAGTGACTTTCAGAAAAGACCCTCCTGATACCAGAACAACCTCACACGGCTGTTGATATGCCCCTGAGCGCTTCCGTCCTGAAAAGAGACAGAAAAAGAGAGATGGGTTTATAAATTATTTTGACTCAAAACCCCAAAGTAGAAACACACTCGCACACGGACAGCCTATTACTTAGAAGCTGGCCCGCAGAGCAGAAGGCTGTCGGAGCCTGTTCGATCCACTTTCCTCAGCTCCCACCTGTGAATTACAGCTGTCAGGAGTCTTATGATATTGTAAAAGTAATGTACCTCTTAACTGGCAATTTGCTAAGTTGCTGATGAGATGCCTTGCAAACATGTTAGTTTTGGGGTGGCTAGGAAAATTAACTGTGGTATATTTTCCATACTGTCATGGGTGGCAACATGCAGTCCTGCAGAGCTGTTTAAAGGTGGCATGTGGCCAGGTAGTCACCCTGTTGGAATGCGAGGCTGCTGAGGCCAAAGCTTTAGGAGAATCAGCCGAGGCTGTTCATTTAAGTCTTAGCAGCATCCCCCAGTCAGTATACTTTTTTTTTTTTTGCCTTGAGCCTTGGACTTTTTGTGCTGTTTTCTGTCTAATTGTCTAACCTGTCCGGTTGGTCCCCACACTTGCTGGTCTGACAACAGTGGAGGGGAATGGGACATCATGAGAACCCACGTTACGCTTTAAAGATCCTTATCCATCTGGTGCCATAGAGATAATCACAGGGAAAAGACTCAAGAAGAGAGGTGAGGGAATATCTATCGGATGCTGGTGTCACCAAGCTGTGACACGATCTCTGATATGTCCTTCATGTGAGCACCGTTTGCACCAGATGTTGCATTTAAAATGCCATTCGGATTCATTTATACCTCCTGTGCTCACAGACCCTTCTGACAACGGGAAGATTTTTATCTAAATTCTAAGGTGAAAAGCAAATGCAGATGGAGTCTGAGCAGTTTGCTCAGCCATCTTAGCTAGTGGTGGTGTGAAGTTAGGATCTGAGGTTGAACATCACCCCCACGCCTATTACAGAGCCAAGCTTTAACCAGGGTTGGAGTTTACAGGAGCACTGCATTCAAAAAGCCAACTTGAAACATACTGAGCAACATACATAGTTTGTGAAACATTGAAGACAAGGCAGAAGGCTGAAAAAAAAATGCAAGTCAGTGGAAGAATGTTTTCCAAACATGTGTAAGGTCCTGGGTTCCAGTATCAATCACCAATCAATCAATAAGTAAATAAGATATGACACTTGACAAGTTCAGTGTCACAGAAAGACTCTCTGCTAAACAACACTCCAGCAAGAATAGAAAATAATTTATATGCTGAATATATGTTGTGTCCCAAATCAGTGATCCATTAGCACTGTCAGCCATGAGCACATGAAGTGACATGAACAACACACGTGTCTGCACTTCTTGTTCTTCAACAACTACTTATACACCCCTGGGTTTCATTATGAGAATCCAGACTGACCAAGAAGTTGACAAGCCTCCACTGCTCTTTAGTGAGTGCTAAACTATGTGTTAGGTAGGCATCGTGGACGACCACCAAGGAGTCTAGGAGAAACTTTCCACCTATGTACTTTACAGTACAATCCAGAAAATAAACAAAACGTGTGGCAAGTCCTTTGGATGTTAATGCTTTGCAGTAATTGTAAATACTGGGGAGATTCCTATGGGGGCAAATTATACAACACGAGGAGCACATCGTTGAGGTACTCTGTGTAGTCTTTGGAGAGGAAATGCAAGCCCTGTGCTGTCTCGTACTTTCTCCCATTCATTTCACAAGTGAGGAAAGATCTGACAGTGATCTATCAGAGTTGCAACAAAGTAGAATGCAGTGTAACAACTAATGAACTCTATCTAAAATGCATGCCCACATGAGTGTCTTTAATCCTAAGTGTGTGGTCGCTGTAGATTTTGTTATAATAAAATTGGACATGAAATAATGGAAGCTCCTTGAAGAGCCTGTGTTCCTGATAGAAGTCTAGAAGTAATGTTTCAAGGACACAACAGGCTTCCTGAGTGAGGTTTTATTGGCCTCCCCACACAATTAAGAGTAATCAACTGCAAGTGAAGTTGAATAGGGGGCTAGGAGAGGAACTTGTAGATGAATCAAGATTGGCTGTGAATTCACAAGAGATGAGGTTGAAACCCTTTGCACTGTTCTCTCTACACTTGAAATTTCTCAGTTAATATGTTGTCAAGCCCATCTTTTAAATGTGGGAGCAGGGCAAGGGAGGTGGTTTAGTGGGTGGGAGAGTTTGCTACTCAAGGACCTGAGTTCACATTTCCAGCATCTAAGTGAACAGCCAGGGACACCTACAGCTCCAGCCTCATAGCAAACAGATTTCTTAGTCTCTGGGACTTGGGGGCTGCCGTACTAGATCTGGGTTTAGTAAGAATCCTGAATAGAGAATAGGTGAAAGAGCAGTGAAGCAGGATACCTAATGGGACATCCTCTGAGTACACACACTGATACACACACACACACACACACACACACATATGCACAAACACACATGCATACACATGTGTACCTAACACAGACTGGCATACCATAAAGTACATTGAGAGAAAAAGAAAACAATTAAGATGCCAGAATAATTGATACTTTGGTCGCAGAGGAATGGCTTGATACTACAGTAGACTGTGAAGAAGAAACTATTCAAAGCCAACACAAGGCAGTGGGAGAGTGAGAGAGCTGCCCTACCAGGAAGTGCGGAAATTGTACAAATCAGGACACAGAGGAAAAACACAGCGCTAAGACCTGCTATCGCTCATGTTTTTCTTTTTCCCATTGCTGATGCCTCATGGGTGTAAATTTATCATTGATTTGGTGTAGCATCTTCAGATGCTATAATTTCTCATCTGCTTCCTGCTGCAAACCCATCAGCTCTGCCTGTATCCAGGCCCGCATCGCAGCTGTGAGACATTAATCTCAGAATACTTCCCCACCACTGGCCTGGCTGATGCACACTGTCTAGTCAGCTCCCCAGCAGGTTCCTGGCTCCTCTCTTGGCACCTCTAACAACCGTGGCCCTCTTGTCTCTCTGGCAATAGGATGTCTGCGATGCTCCTTGGGCGGCTTGTCATGCTCTGTGCCTAACAGTCTGCACTTCGTGGAATCTGAGAGGGGTTTGTCACCCTTGTGTCTGGAATGAAGCCTCTCCTGTGACTTTGTAACAATAAACCTTGTGTTTGAAACAGACACGTTATTTTTTTTTTCTGAATGTGTGCTTCCTAAGTTCTCCTCGGAGCCCTGTGAAGCAGCTGCTAAATAGCCCATCAATTATGATACTTACTAATAAGATTCAAGGTGTAGCTACTTCGTGCTCAAAGGCCTAATTTCTCCATTCTGGTTATGTCAGACTTTCTTAGGCTAGTAGTCTTGTTTCTTTACTTGTGATTAGGCAAGAAAAAGGAGTCGTTTCCATGTGCCACCTGCTGGCTGACTGATTAGTGGGACGAGGGGCTTCCCACGCTAAAATCCAAGCTGTGGAGCATGAAACACTGCCACAGACATAGACATAAATGGTGTTGCTGTGTGTGTCCTGTCTTCACTATTAACCATAGGGATGCACTGTGCGTTTATAAGATGGGTAAATTTAAAGCTGTCAGTGAGATGTGAGAAGAAGCTCAGAAGCTAAGAGCACTGGCCATCCTCTTTGCTGCCCTTTGTAGGAGCTGCATTCAGTTCCCAGCACCATGTTAGGCAGGTCACAACTGCTGAAACTCCACCTCCAGGGGGTCTGACACACTCTTCTCTGGTCTTTGCAGGCACCTACACATGCATGCATATCCATGTGTGTGTAGTGTGTATGTGTGTGTGTGTGTGTGCGCCACACATGCGCACATACACATAGACATAGACACACACACTCACACATATGTCAGTAACAAATTTCATTTTTCAAAAAGACCAAAATGCTCCTATGAGGGTGTGCCCCGACCCACCCTCGACTCTTGCCTCCCTGCCCTCGCATTCCCCTACACTGGGGCATCGAGCCTTCATAGGACCAAGGGCCTCTTCTCCCATTGATGCCCGATAAGGCCATCCTCTGCTACATATGTGGCTGGAGCCATGGGTCCCTCCATGTGTACTCCTTGGTTGGTGGTTTAGACCTTGGGAGCTCTGGTTGGTTGATATTGTTGTTCCTCCTATGGGGTTGCAAACCCCGTCTGCTCCTTCAGTCCTTTCTCTAACTCCTCCATTGGGGACCCGTGATCAGTTCAATGGTTGGCTGCAAGCATCTGCCTCTGTATTTGTCAGCTTCTGCCAGAGCCTCTCAGGAGACAGCTATATCAGGTTCCTGATGGGATAGGGGGTTTCTGGGGAGGAGGATCAGAAAGGGGATAACATCTGATATGTAAATAAATAAAATATCCAATTAAAAATGACTAAGCATAAAAAAAATAAGATCAAAATGTACAGACTTTCTTTTCCTCCAGATCACATGGTCGCAAATCTAAAAGGCACAGTTGTAGGGGCGTGTATACGTAGATAAGGAGATTTGATAAAAGTGGGGCTCAGGGATGTGATATGCTCTCTAGTCACCCGAAGACAATACATTCGCACCGACAACAATTAAAGCTTGCCAGGGAGGGTGACTGAGAAAGGGCATCCAGAATAAAAGGGGAAATAGAGTTTCCAGAGGGAGAGCATCGGGGCCGGTGGGTCCGGGAGCCCAGAGGAAAAGCATTGGGGCCGGTGGGCCCGGGAGCCCAGAGGAAAAGCATTGGGGCCGGTGGGCCCGGGAGCCCAAGCGAAGCTAACAGTTCCTTCCACCTAACCTGGATAAACATGACCTTATTCTATGACCCTGCTGAGGAGTATAAAGAGTACATATGTGTGATAATATGTCATAAACTGTCTATATACAACTGTCTATATACATGCAACGTACGAGCCCTGCCTTATTTGCAGAAAATTCCACTTTAAATGGTTAGGAGGGGCTTCTGTCCCTCAGCCGCCCACTGGGAGAAGAGAAGCTATCAAAATGGCTGTTAGCGACCGTCTGTCTAAGTTGGGTGCTGTATCCTGTTCACCACCTGATTTTGCACTGGAGAAGCAGTACCTGGCAGGCAACCCTACTACAGAGAATGACCTATAGTTATACGGCATTTATGGGAGGTTTTCTTTCTAATAAGAAACAAAAGTATCACGGTGTCTAAACAATACTTGTTTTGCCCAGAGTTCAGAAAATAATAGAGTGGAGAAGACTATGTTTTTTTTTTCTTTTTTAAGATGTGGACATCTTTGTGAGTTTCCCATTCCAAAGATGGATCTGTGCTCTGGCTATAGACTGCTGAGTGGGTGGATTTCAAGTCACCGGAGACTTCTCTTAGGTGTCGAGAGAGACACAGGAGTCTTATTACAACCTGTTTGTCATTTTCATGGCCCAACTTCCAGTACAAAAGAAGCACAAGATTGCATCCGGGCCTGTGAGGTGCGCCAGTTGGCAGCTTCCTTTACGTGGACTGCGTCTGATGAACAGCCATGTGTCAGTCATCTCCTCCCTGTGTGGTGGCAGTAAATGTGGAGCTCTTTATCTCCTCTTTTTCAATTAGATTGATGTATGTGCATTGCTTGCATTTTAAAGGTCATTAATTCCCACATTAGTCTCTTGGGTTGGTAGCACACAGATTGATGTATTGATGATTTGGTCCCTCATCGATTCTGTATCACCTTTAACTCCAGTACTCGTGGGATCTTTCGCACCCCAACCCAGCAAGCAAACTGCAGGAATATCTACAGATTAGAGAACCTAGATTTTTGTCCTTTTTTGGAAATTTTAATGACCCCGTATGGAACCTATCGCAAAATTTAGTTATATACTTACAGTGCCTTTAGCATGTGTTGGCCTTTTACTCAAGCTGTGTTTAGTGTCTGCAGTATCTACTAATGTTAGCCCATGACTTTCCGTTGGCGTCAATGTTTCAATGTAATTAAGGACTTCCGAAAATTGTTTTCAGACAATTTCATAGAACAAGTAAGTTCCCCTATTCATCAGGATTTATACTCAATAGTAGCCCTTTTAGGAATCATCTCATGATTAATTATCATGAACCACTTATTACTGATGTGACATGGCAAAGCCAGCCGAGCACCCATCTCCACCTGCACAATAGACCACACTGCTTCCAAAAGGAACAACAACATGTCAAAGCTTAATTGCCAGACGTGACTGATATTATTGGCTCCTTTAGAGTAATTAGAAACAACTGAAATATCTGCTAATCTAACAACTATGTTAGATAAAGCCAATGAGCATTTGACTAGATAAAAAGGTATAATTTGAACCTAAAGACAAAGAAAAATAACGAGTCCCTGCTTTAACCAAAAAAGTATAAAATCCTTAGCCCATATTTTAAAATAAAATACAGCATACATAGATGTGTGACATAGTATACATATGTTCTAAACTAATCAGCTTACTTCCCATTGGTAATTTTCAGAGGAACATTAATTACATCTTCTTGAGACCTCTGCAGTCTCCTCTACAGAGTAAAGTCATCTCCATCATTAGAAAATTTCAGCTCTGTATCCTGGTGTTCAAAGACTAGGAAGCCAACTAGAATATCCAGACAGCATTTAGAAACAAGGAGAGGCTGGGCCGTGGTGGCTCATGCCTTTAATCCCAGCACTTTGGAGGCAGAGGCAGGTGGATTTCTGAGTTTGAGTCCAGCCTGGTCTACAGAGTGAGTTCCAGAACAGCCAGGGCTACACAGAGAAACTGTCTCGAAAAACCAAAAAAGAAAAATGGAAACAAGGAGATGCTATCAAAGGTGCCAGCTTCAATTTTAATCAATGTTAGAGGCACACAAAAGATTCCATGTTACTTAAAAATCCAGGACTGCTCAGAACAGGGTCACAAACATCACTAATCAAGTCAGTGATTATTTTATTAAGTAGTTGAAAGCCCAGCCATGCCCAGGCTAGAAATGAGGAAGCACTTGGTCCTTTGAGTACTAAACTAATGCTAGTTGTGATTTTTGCAATGTGAGGGGTGAAAGGACTTATAATCAAGGGTCACTATCATGGTCAAAGCTCCTTTCTGTGATGATCCGAAAACACGCACACCACTTGATTAAAAATAAATGGCTTTCGTGTCATTTGAATGCTAACTTTTTAATAGTACTCTCACTCTTACAAGGATCCTGTAGTCCATTTGGGCAGTAGGTTCTCACACATGTGATTATGGAAATATAGAGAAGGGAGAGGCAGAGAAGTGATGTGTGGAGCCTCTGGCAGCCTCAGCCTCAGAAAGATGCTTTGGTGTCAGCAAACCTGAGCAGATTCCTTTCCTTTATTCTCTCCACTCTTCTCTACCTTCCCCCTGTCCCGGAGCCTTCCTTCCCTGCCTCTGCTCTTTTGCCTACATCATCAGCTGCTCTGGGGATGCACTAATCTTCATGACCTTTGCTATAGAAGGAGACAGGGCCCAGGTGAAGCGGAGAAGCCAGGAGGTCCCTTGCATAATTGGGTAGTGCCTGGATGACACCTGGCCTTTTCGTGGTCCAGACTAAAGAGGAATCCAGTTCCAAAGCTTGATTGGAGGAAGGGATTAGCCCCAGGTCGTTGCTTATTGGCAGTACTCAAATCACTTGGGAACTTTCTGGAAATGCACAACCTCAGTTTCTACCCCAGAACCACTGTCTAAGTCCACATTACATTGCCAAAGCACAATGCCACAGATAGGTAACTTATAATGACTGAATACTGGTTTGGGTCATAGTCTTGGACCTTGATGCTACATCACCCCATGATTCAAAGAAGCAGTGTGTGGAAGTCAAAGGATGCTTGAAGGGAGCTGAAGTAACTATCTTATCAGGAACTCTCTCTAGTGACAACCAATCCACTCATATGGTGATGGCCTGAGTCCATTCATGAAAGCCGAGTCCTCATGATCTAATTACCCCCTAAAGGTCATACTACTCAAGACTGACACACTGCAGAAATTACATTTCCAAGCCATGAAATTGGAGGATACATTCAAACCATCATCCCTCCTAAATCAAAACCTATGGCTGATAGGAGCATAAGAGCTTCGGAAGCAACAGGAGAAGATGTCAGTGAAGGCAGACTGGAGTCTTCATCAGTTTAATAGTTATTGAAGCAATCATCCTGATTCATCTTGGATTTTGTACATTAATCTTAAAGTTGCCACCAACTCTGATAGAGACCCATGAAAATAGACAAGAAGGAATAAATATCATGGAAAGTGGTCAGCATTGGACGGTTCGCTTCCCTAATAGGTGATGAGTCCACTTGCAGCAGAAGGTATCGTCTCTATATGGTATATACCATCGTCTCTATATGGTATATACCATCGTCTCTATATGGTATATACCATCGTCTCTATATGGTATATACCATCATCTCTATATGGTATATACCATCGTCTCTATATGGTATATACCATCGTCTCTATATGGTATATACCATCGTCTCTATATGGTATATATCATCGTCTCTATATGGTATATACCATCGTCTCTATATGGTATATACCATTGTCTCTATATGGTATATACCATCATCTCTATATGGTATATACCATCATCTCTACATTGTATATATGAAATTCTGGATGAATTACCTGGGAGGATTGACAGGGACCTTAAAAGATAAATCCTGTGTTTTCACTGCATGCATCAAATACATTAAGTAAGATACATAAAGCAGTGATTTAGAGCAAAACACCTATCCTAAAAACATAGAGGACCAAGAGCAGGGGCATCAGAGAGGCCACATTCACATAGCCCTTGCTAATTTTGCATTAATATCCTCAGCCCCAAGAGTGACCAGTCTACTTCTTTCTCCACACTTCTATCTCTAGCAGCCAACACCGTTCAGCTCACAGGTCATGTGCTTCAGAAAGTTTTTTTTTATTTACATCAAGTCCTATCAGCAATACTAATAGGTTACTGAGTGTTCTACCTGACTAACCTTGAGGGTCTTCCCACCACAATTGGCTCCTGGCAGGCTGTGTGGTCTCCATTCCCACCTTAAGCCTTCCCTATCCAGGGATCTTGATGATTCACCAAGCAATCCATTTTAGAACACAGAAGGAGCTGCAGAGCTTAAAAAAACAAAGCTCTTCCTTGGGTTGAGTTGTGTTGCTCTCCCACCCCCTGCTGTGTCAATCACACATCAAAAAGCCCAGGATGGCACTGGGGCTGCCTTTTATCCATCACTCTTTCATGGGTTCTGTTGAGTCTGCAAGTTGAGAGTGTTTTAGTCTTGCTTTTCTAACCTGAAAGAATTCAAGAATTCTCTTCACTCAAACAGCTCATTTAAAAAGCCCCCCATTTGGCTCACAGCTACCCTGAGCATTGAGGTAGGTCCTTCACCAGCATGTGCTGCATTCAGGTCAAATGCAGTTAGATCAGTCTATGAGCTTATGGCTCTATTATCATTCCCAGACTACAAAGAATTTGGAAGAATAATATCGGTGGTAGTCCAAATGACAAAAATTAGAATAGATGCATGCTAAAGGCTCTTTTGAAACAAAATCTTTATAGGTAAGATGTAGAGCACCCAAAACAAGAAGTTGACATGATGCATATCATTTCTGTATGTAAACAACAGCACATCTGCCCATCTCAGAAAGCAGCTCTCATCTTCCTATGAATCAGACAGCAGAGCACATGTTCACCTAGCTGTGCTTCTCCATCACAGGGCACCTATGATGGCCTGGTTTCAGTGTGTCTTTCAGAACTCCCTCCCTCCCTCTCTCTCTCTCTCTCTTTCTCTCTCTCTCTCTCATGTGTGTGTGTGTGTGTGTGTGTGTGTGTGTGTGTGTGTTCATGTGGATACACATATGGCAACATGTGGAAGCCAGAGGTCGACCTCAGGTGTGCTCATCATATACCATCCAAGTGTGCTCATCATATGCCATCGAAAAACAGCCCAGAGTCTCTCACCAGTCAGGAATTCAGTAGGCTAGTAGGCAAGTCGGATAGGCTGACTGTCAGGTGAACCTATTTTCATATTCCCTGTACTGGGGCTACAAGTAGATGCTACCATGCCTGGCTTTGTATGTGGGTCCTAGGGATCAAACTCATTACCAACTGAACTACCCCTCAATCCCCTTGTCAGCCCTTTTTGGGGAAGTAATTAGAGCCTGAGTCCTATGAAGATTCCTGTGTGGCAACCTTGTCCCTCTTGAAATTCCTTGACGCCAAACAATTCTGAAGAATATACCAAACTCATCCTCAGATCAGCAGACTTGGGAGTACAGAGTCCTCTGAGCATAAGGATTTAGCCACCCATGAGGCTAGCCAATTCATCTCATCCTAGATCCACCAGCTGTTACTCTTAGTAAGTTTTTTTTTCTGTCTACCAGCAGCTTCTAAACCACAAAGACAAGTCCAACCTAATTAGTTCCCACTCTTCTGAGTGCCAAGAGCCCTCTTCAATGTTATACACACCTTACTGCTGGCCTTGCTTACAGACTTGACAAGAAGGATCATTACTCCCACAGTGAGATACTAAGACCAGACCAGGGTGCTGATAGCCACTGGTACACACCACAGAGTGGTAAATTGTAGTTTAAAATTGTTGCCTGTGTATATAACAAGTATCCTTCATTCTCAGCATTAAATATGCATGTTAACTAATCTCAACCTACTCATTATTGCAACAAAAGTAAATACTAATGCTTTTTAGGAGAGTAAAGATAGCTAGGCAGCCCTTGTGTGCATGCCCCATGCTTAGAAGGTGGAGACAGGATGATTATGAGTTTATCTTATACCACATAGCAAGGTTGGGATAAGCCTGGGCTACATGGGACTATCCAAAAAGTAAAAAGAAATGCTAAAAACTTCTATAAAAGACTGAAATATTTAAAATGTTACTCACTGAGAATATATACAAGCCACCACTATTTTTAGAATATATTTTGTTGACAGTTTGACAAATATTTATTTTTCCAAAATACATCTTTATGCACAACAAATAATGGCTGACATGGGTGAGCCCCCTACAGACTGATTGTATTTTTTCTGGCTAATGTACAACCCACTAAGGTAGACAAATATTTTCCTGAAAATAGAAATAATTGGCATTTATTTTGTGGACTTTAATACATAAGTGGTCTTTGGGCAATGCCTCTGTTCATTGAAGAAATTATTTTCACTGAAACATAAGGGCTTAAGGCTGAAATGTCAACTTCTACTTCATGTACTACAATGTACACTAACAGGAGTGTTTCCTTGGGTTTTGATTAGTGCAGGTTTAAATACAGCATCATCTTTCCTGCTCGTTCAGTATCTTTCGTGGCTCCCCTAAATACTTGGAAACATCCATCCCCTCTTTGTCTATATTGCTAACTTTATTAGTATAGAAGTACTTTCACTCATTCAGAAAACATTTATGGATGACCAGTTTTGTGCCAAAGATTGAAAAGGATTGAGGTTTTAGCACTGAAGCATCCATTCAGTGTCTGTTGGGATTCTTTTAGCTGCAGTAATAATTCCATGAAACATGAAAATTGCTAGCCTCAAGATCAATAACTTCAGAGACTCCATGATAGCATCAAGATATAAGCTCATCACCTTTCTCTTCTGATGTTCCCAGGCTTATTGTCCTCATGGTTGTAATATAACTGTTGCTGCTCTGGGCATCACATTGAACTGCAACAAGTTCTCAACTGAAAATTTCTCAGAATCCCCTGTAGTGGTTAGTTTTGTCAACTTAAAACAATCTAGAATCACCTGAAAAATGATTCTCAACCAGAGACCGTTGAGATTGGGTCAGTCTGTAGGCATGGCCATTGAGATTGGGTCAGTCTGTAGGCATGGCCATTGAGATTAGGTCAGTCTGTAGGCATGGCCATTGAGATTGGGTCAGTCTGTAGGCATGGCCATTGAGATTAGGTCAGTCTGTAGGCATGGCCATTGAGATTAGGTCAGTCTGTAGGCATGGCCATTGAGATTAGGTCAGTCTGTAGGCATGGCCATTGAGATTGGGTCAGTATGTAGACATGACCATTGAGATTGTGTCGGTCTGTAGGCATGGCCATTGAGATTGGGTCGGTCTGTAGGCATGGCCATTGAGATTAGGTCGGTCTGTCGGCATGGCTGTATAGGATAGACTTGATTACATTAACTGATACAGGAAGACTTCGTATGTAAGTAGGTGGCACGTCTCGCTTGGTTTGACTCCGGGACTATATAAGGGGGAAGTGAGCTGAATCCAAGCTTGTCTGCATCTCTTTTCTCTGCTCCTAACTGTGGATGCTTCCTGCTTCCGCTTCCTGACGCCTGACTTCCCACAGTGATGTACTGAAACCTGGAAACATGGACTAAAATAAACCCTCCACCCAAGTTGTTTTTGTCAATATGTTCCATCCCAGAAACAAGAAACAAAATGAGTACAGCTTGTGTCTCATTGCTAGAGAGCTGCAAGCCCAGTCTTAGACTTTTCACCAGCATGGGGAATTAGAGACCCAGGATGTGCTTGGCAATCAGAATGTATCTGAACTGTGACACACTTCTTCTCTGGAACACACACACATAGATACACATGGGAAATAACGATTGAGTAGGTATGTGGCCTCCAGGGTGATGGGGTAGTCAGAGTTCTAGCGTGGAGTACTTACATGCTGATACCATTTTACTTAGTATTACACTTATCTTCTTTTCCCTCAAGTCAAACATTTCCCTTTTGAAATGTTTATCAGTTTAATAATTTGTAGTTGTACGAAGCTGGCACTACAGTGTTATGTGAACAGAACCATGATAGAGTTCATGACAACCCACAGACATGGCAGCAGGAGCTTTCAAGGTGCTTATTAACATCTTCTTAGGTAAGGAAAGAGAAAGTTTGAGCTCAAGGTTTTCATCATAGAAAGAAATGCACAGAAAGTCTCTACTTATTATCCCCTTAAGTGTCTAGATCTGGTTCCCCTGAGTCTGAGAAAATTATAATTCTACTTTTTACTTTATGTTATTCTCTCTTCCCCCTCTCCCTCCTCCTCTTCCTTTTCTTCCTCCTCCTCCTTCTCCTCCTTCTCCACCTCCTCTTCCTCCTCCTTATCATCCTCCTCCTCTTCTTCCTCCTTCTCCTCCTCCTCCTCCTTCTTCTTCCTTTCTGTTTTGAGTCAGAGTTTTATTATGTAGCCCAGGCTAACTTTGAATTCTCCATCCTTCTTCATCAATCTCCTAAACACTGGAATTTTAGGTGTGTGCTGCCATGTCCCTTTACGTCTCAGAATTGTACATGTGGGATTATACAGACTTTGTCCTTCCTGTCTATCTAATTCCATTCAGGAAAATATTCTTTCAGCTTAACCACACAGTGCTAACAGGTCAGCATTTCATCTTTTAAAGGGTCAAACAATGTCTCTTTCACACCCTACACTGTGTTTTGCTATTCACTCATCATTCATTGGTCAGGTTCTGCATTGTGATTACCAACAGATAATAGATTCTAACCCTCAAAGTCCTAACGTGTCTAACTCAGCCTGGGTGTGGACACTGTAAAGATGACCATGGTTCAAAGCTCTTGAAGAAGCTCAGAGGGGAAAGAAAAAAAGCTGCTTTTTAATGGGCTAGCAGAAGCTGTTTCCTGTGAAGACATAAACTAAGATTTAATAACATTTTACTTCTCCTTTGTTCTCACCAAGTTATTAAAATCTGTGTATATAAGAAAGATAAAGCAAAGGACGAAGAATTATTAAGAGATTGAGAATAATACTAAAAATACTTTATAATATGCCAGGTGTAGGTAATTAAACTTGCCCACCTCTCTGCCTAGCCATGTGGCTGTTGGAACATTGTCTAAAAAGGAGATGAAAATAATTTTCAAGTGCCAGTTACTAGCCAAGTATTGTCTTTCTTTCCCACGATGTGTTCCTAACTCCCTCAACATTGCATCTTACAGACCTTTGAAGCAAGACTCAGAAAGCACCTTCCTCTGTTTAGGAGAGGAAGAGCTTTGAGGATGTTGGAAGGAATGGTTCCACTAATGGGAATCTCTCCCTACTAGTGCATGGGGTGCTGCTGAGTTTTTATCAACACAACAGAAACCTAGACATACCTAGAAAGAGTCGATCTCAGTTGAGGAATTGCCTCCACCATTTTGGCCAGTGAGGTATCTCCTTGATTGATGGAGGAGGGCCCAGTCCCACTGTATCAATGCCATCCCTGGGTAGATGGGCCTAGGCTATGTAAGAAAGAGAGCGGAACAAGCCAAGGGAAGCAAGCCAGTACACAGCAGCCCTCTGCGGTTGGTCTCCGTTTCAGTGTCTGCTCCAGGTACTCACTGAGTTTCTGCTTTGGCTTCCTTTGATGATAGGCAGTAAGCTATAAGATAGATGAAATAATCCTTTTCTTTCCAGTTGCTTTTGGATGTTTATCACAGCAACAGAGAGCAAATTGGAAGAAAGGTTTAAAGGAATGGATCAGAGGGTAGAAGCATGATTTCCATTTCCAGATATAAATATTTAACGTGGCATCCACTTACCTAACCTTTGTTTTACAATTAACCCTCTACTGACTTTGACATTCAATTATCCTACAGTGACCTTTAGCATGAGCATTAATTGATTAAAAGAGAAGACAGTCACAACTAGAGAGATAGCTGTGAAGATCAGATAGAAGGTTCTTGTACCCCTGTGCCTCTGCTTTCAATCAATTTGTCTTTTCCACCCTGAGAACGTGGTTCACCGAGCCAGACAGAAGCAGGGAAAATGCCTCTCCCCTTGTGGTTTCCTTGCAATGTCAAAATAATAAATAGGTTACTCACAGCGGTCATTCAGACATGAGACATCTCAAACACACATGGCCTTGTGGGAGTACACCAGCCCCATGCCACAGTTACTGTTGAAGAGTTCTGGCTCTTAGCCCAAAAAGAATTCCTCCTTTCCCACAGTCTCTTTACTTGTGTGAAGCCAGAGTTTTACAGAGTACTGTACCTCATCTGAGAAGAAAGCCTACAAGGTGTCTCTGAGATTTAAACGCCTCATAGCAAGCTTTAAAAATGCATCAGGCAGTTGAGAGTTGACATTATATGAACAAGATACTGGTAGGAAATGAAGAGGTACAGCTACTGGCTCCGATGTCACCCTACAACTGTATCATTGGTGGAGAGTGGATCTATCACTGTCACTTGAAATTGAAGCCTTGCTGCCACCACTGTGGTTTCTCATGGCCACTTGCTACTGTCCCCAAGACCTCCGTCAATGGTTCTCTGGGTCTGGTGAGAAGACCTGCAAAGGCAGAGTTTAGTCATGGTAATCCCATGTTCCAGCATCCACAACAAAGAGACATCCATCCTTCCTGTTCTCCTCCTGGAGAATATGACAGAAAAGCTAACACACCAGGCAGAACCCACTGTTTTATTGTGTTCTGCATTTGACTAGTATACTTGATGATGGTCTAAAGATAAAGCAGCTGTTGAGACATTCATGGATTGAAACTCTTTGGTCTATGGACAGTCCTGTGTTGAGGAATGGGTGACTGAAGCTATGCCAGGGAAAGGCTGTGGGCAGTAGAAGTTTATTTCCCCTCTCTATGAAAGCAGACTACACATTCCTTTTGTGCACAGAACCTATAGCCTACTAGTCCTTTTTCTTAGCATATATTTACTAAGGGAAGTATGCATATACCACCATGACCCAGCCCAGGCACACTTCTGGCTACCCTTGCCTTATGTAGACTGACTCACACACTCCTTCTCCAATGTCCTGCTAAGCCCTGTGCCTGCTCACTGCCCACCTTGAATGAGAAGGGCTAGGAATGCCTTGAGGCCTTTTTATAACCTGGAAGCTGGTGTGGCCTCACACAGTGCAGAGCCTCAGCTCCTGAGCTCATTGCCCATAGAAGTAAAGGAAACAGAAATGCATTTGCAGCCATCCGAGGAGTCAGGGATTGGGGACTTCATGTCTGTTACATTTCACTGATGGCCTTATTCTTCTGAAGTCACATGGACATAAAATGTCAACTGTCTGTCCCACACGTTATTTTTAATTAATTCCTTTTTGGTACCATAGTATAATTATATTATTTCTCCCTCCCCTGTTCCACCTTTAAACCCTCCCATGTCTCTCTTTATCCTCTCTCATAGTCATGCTCTCTTTTATCACTGTTGTTATACACATATATGTACATGTATATGTATAATGTGTGTATGTGTGTATGTGTGTGTGAGTGTGTGTATGTGCATTTCAAAATATAATCTGCTCTGTGTTTTTATTGCTTTGTTTTTGTCATGTTCTCTTGATGGGAAGTGATGACACTATTGATCATTACTCACAATGTTGCCATTCTAAGCATTAAAGTTTTTTTGAAGCCTTTTCTAAATTTTCTACACTAATATTTCTTGACATCTTAATTTAATAATAAATCAAAAAGTGTTAATAGAGGGGGTGAATATTATCAAATGACATTATGTACATATATAAAAATATCATAATAAAACATTTTTACATAATTGATATGCACCAATAAAATAGTTGTTCAAAATAAAAATCATCGTAAAGTTCCTTTCATCTCAATAGCAACAAAAGAAGTTGACTGTCTAGTTCAAGTCTTCTTTACATAAAATATGTGCAGATGGAGGGGTGGTAATTTAGGAGAAATAGAAAAGATGCAGTTTGTTCAAAATAGTATTGCTTTGTGGAAATGTTCAGAGAGCAACAGCAGCTCCTAAGACACTGGGCTTGGCTTATTGATGTGGGAATGGCAAAACACAGAGGCCATCTTAAAAGCACGTGGAATGAAGTGGGTGTATGTTTATAATGTAATACACAGTTTTGAACAACAAATATCCATTTTCTGGGTAAAATTATTCTTAAGATTTTCACATAATATAATATATATGCACATATATATATATATACATATGTATATATATACACACACAAAAGATTGATGTGTAATATCCACAAAACATATACATACCTTTCTACCAAGCAATATAATATGTTTATTCAGTAATTAACCAGTAGCCCTTCTCAGACTAGTCCAGCATCTCTACAGGTAGTCCCAGGATCCTGACCCAATTCCAAGTCAATAATTTTATTCTGACTTCTTAAATTCCCCTTGCCACATCTACTCGACACAGAATTCTTCTTCATTTCTCGTTCCGTGTGAAGTATTACTCCATCCTGAAAAACAGCTTCACGTTCCTCTCTAAAGGTGGCTGCTTTGCCGTGATGAGTGAGGCAATTTTGTTATGTTAAGTGCTTGGGGAAGAAGCACTTGTGCTTCTGCAGAAATGCAAGATAATATTACTCAATGAACTTCCCTTTCAGGTGTTGTACAGAGGCATTTTCTAAACGAAAAGGCCTTCCCCCACTGCAGTCTATTTGTGTGATATATTCAGAATGGACCTATTTCCTGAAGGCACCTGGAGGTATGTGTAGAAGAAATATGAAAGACACAGAATTAGAAACAGATAAAGCTAAGCAGCCAGCAGTAAAGGCCGATGGGGTTGCTAAGCTGTAATTTCCAGCCCAGATTTAAAACTCTGAATGCTTAGGCAGAACAGAAAATAATTGTACAAGGTGTTTCCAGCACATCTGCCAACGACATTCTGGATGATGCTTTGTGGTTCCAAGAGACACTTTAGGTAAGCAAATAGGTTCCCGCTGCAGAATTCAGGGCTACCCAGACTTTAAATGAAATTATTGTGTAAATTTATTGACTGTTTCTGCATGAAGTATTTAAAGAATGCAATACAAAAAAACATAGAGCAATGTGGGTACTTCCTAACATACACCATCCTGGATTTTCTTCTACGTTAATTCTTTTGATTGTCTCTCTGTAGTCCAGAGGGAAGAGAGAGGGAAGGAGATGGGGAGGGAGAGGGAGAGGGGAAGAGAGGGAGTGGGGAGGGGACGCTTCCCAAGATTCTTGAAAAAGAATGGTGTCATAGATCTTTAAATACCCAAAGGTGACTTAAGGTTAATTGAGATGTATTAGCAGAAATCACTTTGGCTTATGTTTCTAGAAACTAGGAGAGGACACCAATGTAGAAAGACACTGGAAATCAATTTTGGGGGGTTATTCTATCATCGAATAGTAGATATTCTGATTTTGTTTCTAGTTCTATCAGAAATTAATCAATTCTCCTTATACATCAATTTTTTTTTTAAAAAAAAATGTACTATACATGAAGAAAATGGGGATTTTACATGAACGCATCAAAGTCTATGTCACTGGGTGTTGTATTTAACAGAACAAACACTGACTTCACTGAGGGACTCCACTGAGGGACATTCTCAGTTCTGTGCCAGCCTCTGGATTAATGTCACGATTCTTTCTGGAAGCATTTCTGTGCCTGGCTATATGGCTGTTCATGCATGGATACTTAGAAATATTTCTGAGGCAGAGATACAGCATTTTAAAATGTAGATGTTTTGATCTTTATCAGCATCTGGATCTACTGCTCACAAGGAACCACTGGATTTTATGGGGCTAAGAACTAGAACATCAGCTTCCTGGCTTCAGAAGGATTAGGGGAACACTGTACCCCACAGTTCCATAGGAAGGGGATGGTAACTGGTGACGTAATCAAGGGAGCCACATGTTTGCTTTTGAACCTGCACAATGACGTTCAGGTGACTGTTTAGGTCATGCTTGTTTCATCTCCATAATAGTCTACTCCAGATATAGAGATCTGCTGGCATAACCATGTAGCCAGCTGGGTAAGCCGCCCTTACCTAGAAGCCCTCTCCGACATACATGGCCATTCCAGGGTAGACCAGCCTGTTTTCACATCGCATCTGTGTCTTTGTGTTGGGCCTTCCAGGTGTGTATGACCCTTTGACATTGTGACACACCTTGTCACTTACAAAGTTCACACTAAAAATAAAATATTGAATTGAGTCTTAAATACTGGAATTGGCAAAAAAAAAAAAAAAAGACCTCTTAAGTTTGTGATATTCATGGGGCTCACTCATGGTAACTAACGATGTGTGTATACTGCAGACCATGGGTCGGACATCCCTAAAACTATTTCTTTGTACCATTTTCACTTATTTGAATGTTATTTCTTGAACTTTTTACCAATATAGCATTGTATGTACTGATTGGTTTCATAAAGAAAACTTTATTCAAGAATGTCGTGTACTTTGACCATATTCCTCTTCATTCCCACTTCAGTACCCCAACACAGACACACACACACACACAAACACACAGACACACACAAACACACAAGTCCCCTTTCTTCTTTCTGTTCCACTTTTACTTTCTTGTCATATACATGAGTATAGTCATATATATATAAAACTTTAGGAGCTTCTTGCTCACCCATGCTGGTCAAAGTCTCTTGACTCAGGACCTGGGAAATAGCTACAAATCCAGACATTTAAAATTAGCAAATGGGAATTTGTGGCTTCATTAACATATATGTAAGTTTGAATCAAAGCAGGACCAAAACGTAATATTTAAAACATGATGAAATAACTTGTTTTCAGCTCTCGTTTTCAATGAGATATGGACCAGCTACTAAAACAGCTGCTCTGTAAATGTAAGTCTATTAAATGACAGAGTCACAGACACGCTCTTTGCCCTTCATTTCTATCCCTATTAAAATTCCATATAAAGGGTAAGTTTGAACCTTTCCTGTTTATTAATAAAAATGAGCACTTACTATACTTAGTTCTTCAATGAATAAATTATGAAATGTAAAGGAATCTATCTTAAGTAGATAATCATGAATAGAGACAAGTCAGAGATAGGAAGAATATTTTATACTGGTTCATATCTATGAATCTAAAAAGCATCAATAAGACAATAATGTGCCAGCAAGATGGTTCAGTGGATAAAGGATCCTGCTGTCAACCCGGAGAGGCTGAGTTTGATCCTTGGAACTCACATAGTAGAAGGAGATATCCACTTCCAGCAACTTGTCCCTCCACGCACACACCACAGCATGTCATCATGTGCATGAGCACTAAATGAACTCATAATTAAGAATTTAAGACTGATTTCATAAACTGACACAACTGACAACATGAAATCGCACATAGCAGGTTAGATAGATATTTTCAAACAGCAGGGGATATCCAACCGTATGTTGTTGCATGGAAAATAAACAGTTAAATCTTCTTATAGGGCTAGAGCTTCATGCATGCACACTAGAACTAACAGCTAGAAAGGGAGGACACAGAATATTCCCTTATAATCAATTTTGTCTTGATAAATGACAATGATTTTATTCTCTTTTTCAGAGAATACCTCTTTCCTTTTTGTATTGTCAAAAAAGTTACAAAACCATTTGAAGTTAGAAATTTCATTGAAAATAAGTAGTTATGTCTCTTAAAGTAGTCACATTTCTCTTAAAGTAGTCACATCTCTCTTAAGAAGTAACTCTATGAAGTTGTACTCAGCTATATTCTTATTGCTTGCTTTTTCTACTGCATTTGTGGTCTGTACTCTGACACAGATTATCTCTGATTTTGATCCTCCACTTGAATCTGGCACATTAACTAGCTTGCCTACACTGTCTTCTGCCTTTCCTGGGACCACTCCTCATATGTTTGGACTTACCTTTATCATCATAATGTAGGAGGTGTCACCCATTTGTCTGTTCCCCTGGTCATAGGCACATTCAAAAACCAGAATGTAATACTAAATTCTCATAATCATCAAAGTTACTTTCCAACAGTCAGTCTAGAAGATTCTGCATAGTAACAGAAGAGTTAGAAAGTATAGGTTCAGACCCTGGGAGCTCTGAGAGTACTAGTTAGTTCATATTGTTGTTCGTCCTAAGGGGCTGCAAACCCC
>NW_022196915.1:102622937-102634628 GCF_008632895.1 Mastomys coucha
TTTGTTTCTTTGTTTTTTGTAGGGGAAACTGGGAATGGAGAAATTTACATGTAAATAAAGAAAATATCAAAAAAGAAAAAAAGAAAGTATAGGTTCATGTCATATACAAAGTGAAATCTGCTGGCTTTAGCTCCCAGACATATTTGTTTGCTGATGAAGGAGCATGGCCACGGATGTGAACTTTTATTCTGTTTTTCAAAACCAGAGATTCCCTATGTAGGCTAAACTGACCTCAAACTAATGGTCCTTCTGTCTCAGGAGATTAAGATGAGAGATGTGTGTCATTAAGTCCAGGCAGTGGGTTATATAGAGGTTCCTGGAGGAGTGGTTCCCTTAACTCATACGGGTTAAACGCGTGCGCGCACACACACACACACAATCCACACACGCACACACGCACGCACGCACACACACACACACACTCAAGCCAAAAAACCTGAGACTCAAATCCATTATGCCTGACTTCTCTCCCTCTCTCTCACTCCTCTGATTCGGAAGATAATCTTGGTCTCCATGTGGGATATTTTGAAGACAACTTTAAACCAGAGCTATCAGGCAGGAAGTAACTAACGAAAGGCATCCTGTCATTTCTCACAGTGAATCCAAGATGAAGTCACAGGCTCACAAGATGAGTTCAGTTGGGGTGTTTGTTTGGGTTTTGTTCTCACTGTTTTTAATCCATACAGTTTTCTTCAGGGTCCGGTGACCCATAGATACAGGACACATAAAGCCATTTTGAAATATTTTTCATTTTGGTTCAAACGGCACTAAGCAACAAAATAATAAAAAATAATCTATTTTTTAATAATACAAGCACGGGTGGACAGGAGAAAGGTTCCCATTGCTTACTCAGTCTCCCCCTAATCACTCTGTACTCGGCGGGGGCTCTGACAGCACACCTGGCTTCTCATTTATTTATTTTTTATTGGTTCTGAGAGAGGTCTGTGGTTCATTCCTGGGCAGGTTGCAAGCACTTCTACTTCTGGAACAAACGGTCTCTTGAGTTGGTTTGCTTTATTAACTTTTGGGGCAATGGAAGGAGAAAGAAAAGAATTACTTAAATGTAATAGGTGGGCAGAAAATTGAGACTTTTGTATTTGTGTGACACTTGGAAATGTCTGGACTGGTGCTGTTTCTTGGTAGACAACAAAGAAGTCAGAGAAGGGGGCAGTGTGTAGGAGAAAGAGAGAGAGATTGAGTCAGCAACTCTCCCTGGCCTGCCACTTAGGCCTGGCTGAATCCAGGGGCCTCTGGTGTCTGTGACTGGCATTGTTCCTCATGTCAGGAAGACATTAGACTGTCCTTTTCCAATGTGGACTTGTGGCTTCAGGAATGTCCATAACCTCAAACTTTCAGAGTCAGCTCAGGTGAAGAAAAAGAACCGTTTGTCCCTGCAGATTTCATAACTGACCTAGGTGTGCTGGTTCACACCTAGGAGCCAGCACTCAGGAGTGAGGCAATGCTATGGTTATGACTCTGAGGTTAAGATGGCAGATGCCCTAAGCTCTAGCCATGACTGGGAAGCACTGAAACTTTGTTTCAGAAGGTAGGCGACAGACTGGGATCAGCTAAGTATCTTACCCAGACTGATTTTTGTCGCGAGGTCTCATGATGTGAGTTTGATCCCCAGAATATACATGATAGGAGAAAACAAACCCCCACAAGTTGCCTTCTGATCCCCACACCAGTGTCGTGATACAAGCAGGTGCACACATGCATAGAGTAGATAGATAAATGTGATTTTAAGACATTTTTGAAATGAAAGTCTTAGGGAAGAAGATTGCCAAGAGGTCAAGGCCACCAGGGCCACAGTGTGAACGCCAGCCCAGCCTGAGCTCAAGGCCACCAAGGCCACAGTGTGAACGCCAGCCCAGCCTGAGCTCAAGGCCACCAGGGCCACAGTGTGAACGCCAGCCCAGCCTGAGCTCAAGGCCAACAGAGCCACAGTGTGAACACCAGCCCAGCCTGAGCTCAAGGCCATCAGGGCCACAGTGTGGATGCCAGCCCAGTCCAGCCTGAGCTCAAGGCCACCAGGGCCACAGTGTGAACGCCAGCATGAAACCCTATCTTGATAAAACAAAGAATGAAGGAAGAGTGTAATAATCAAGGAACCACAACCGCTTTCTTTGTTCCATGCCAGCGCTACACTTAATTGTCAGAGCAGAACAGGGAGCATCCTCATAGAAGGGCACAAAAATGAACCTTAAAGCCCACAGAAGACAAGCTGCCCAGAGCCTCAGAGTCTGGGCCTGGTGACTTCTGGCCTCAGATCTCACACATCTCAGAATCATACCTCTTCCCAACTGACTATCTCCCCAACCTACCATAGAGGCCATCCAAGGTGCTAAGGGTTCAAAGAAAACTCAAGGGTACCATTCCAGGGTCCTGAGGCAAGAGCAGCAATGTGAACATTTAGATAACCTATGAGGGTGATACTGGTCATGATGCCTTTGTGGTCACTCATGAGTCACCAGGGAATGCTTAAGAAGAAATGAATTGTAGTGTGTGTGTGTGTGTGTGTGTGTGTGTGTGTGTGTGAAAGCTTAGCTAGGATAAAGATATCATTTCTTTATGCTTTCTCTTTCAATTTTGCCTATTAAAATAGTAATGCACTGGAATAGAGTCAGTAGATGGAACACTGGGCAGTACTGATCAGTGTCCAAGGAAGTTGGAGGATGAAGTGAGAAGAACCAGTGCGTTGGTCAAAGCTCCACAGTTTCAATCAAATGAGGTGCTTTCCTTCTTTGAGTTATTCTGTACCAACTGATAAACCAATTGTTTAGTCTAAATGAATCGACTGGAGTGTCAAAAGTCTGTTGGAGCTCAATAAGCATCCAGGTAGACAGTTCTTCTCTCAGGGAGATCTGCACCCCTCAAGTTCTGTGATTCATCCTCAAGGCAGAGACTGATGGGTTGCTGGGAATTATTTGGACAGTTAAAGCTACATATTATATAACAACTCATTCATATGGAAAGTAAGTCCTAACAATTTAAATGAAGAGTAACAGTTAGTAGCAGATACTTTGACGTCCATCAAGTTAGTGATTTACAAGTCCTATTCTTTGTGGCTTGTGATGTAACTAAACCCTTCAGAATATAAAATAGCAGTAAGACAGTGCTTACATGAATATATTATATTTTTATGAAATACAATGTATCATTCTCCTGAAAAGAAGCTGCCTGGAAAAGCGTCCTGTGGATTCTAATTTTTGCACTGTGCAAGGACAACTGGTGAATTATTCCCTCCCATGATTTGCATTTTCTTTTTCAGTGTCAAAGCAAAATAAGACTCTTGTTTGTGCTGGCTTCAGATTAAATTAGGTTTTATATTTGTTCTCTCTTCTTCTTGCTGAATTTGGTTTCAAAGTAAACAGTTATTTTCATTAAAATCTCTCTTTGGCTTTAGTTCTTTAGTTGTGATGTTTCTGGGTTGCTCCCTGGTGTGGTGGTGGTGTTGAATATGGTGTCTGTTCAGTGTTCTAAATCGTTCACTTCCATTCTGGAGTGTTTGCCTCCCTTTGTGAGCCTATGATTTCTTCAGTTAAACCCAACTCTTGTCAGGATCTGATCCCCTTTCAAGGTATTTTTGATGCTAGATTGGCAAAGTTAGATAAGGAATATTGCCAATCTACTGTTTATTGACTACAGACAAATTACAAAGAAGAAATAAATCAGGCATTCAGCACAATAATTATTTTGAAAGTTAGTGGCTAACATGAAGTCTTGGAAAGCAGTGGGAACAAACTTTTTGACCCAGCCAAAAATATCCACATTCTTCTTTGGGAGGGGCAGGGAAGTTAACCTAGCAATAACCTTCAACGGAAACAAAAGCAGTCCAGCTTTTCAATTTCAAGCTCAAAGAACTAAAAAGTTATTTCCACCTAATAAAAGAAAGTACAATATGATTTTAAATTCCCACCCAAACTCTTCATCTATGTTAGAACATATGAAAAGCCACCCAGGGTCCATTTGTCCTATAGCCATGGCTAATAAAATTTCACAGGCATTTGTGGCTGTACACACGGAAGGGGGGAACAGGGAGGGAGGCGTTAAGGTGGAGAGGTGGGTAGAAAGCTTTTATTAGGTTTCTAGAAGAAAATACAGAACAATTTTTGAAAGTTTATTCCAGGGCTAACTTGACAAAGGCTCAGTGAATACCTCTCAGATACCAAGCATAGTCATATCTCTGTGTTTGTGGGCAGGTTCCAGGACCCCATGATGCCAGACTCTGCAGGTACTTAAGTCCCATAAGGAAAATTGTACATTTGCATGTAACCTACAAACGCCCTCCCTTCCATGGTAAATCACCTCTGATTTACTTACAATATCTCATCCAATGTAAATGTTATGCAAATAGTTGTTACACTGTATCACTTAGCAAGTAATGAGAAGGAAAGATAGTTGCACACGTTGAGAAAGATGCAAATGTTCAGAAAATCACTCCCATCTGAGGTTGGCTAACTCTGCAAATGTGGAACCCACAGATAGGAACCAGCCAAATACACTGCTGTAGGCTTTGGGGCTCAGCAGTGAACAAAACAGATAGCATATGATCTCTTGTCTCATTATGGTTGGGTCTGAACGGTCCCGCAAAGACTCATGTTTTAAACCCTCGCTCTCCAGTTGGTAGTATTATTTAGGAAGATTATGGAAGCTTTGTGAGGTAGCTTGCTAAGGGCAAGCTGGTGAAGGATGTACCCTGCCCCCATTTCCTGATGTATTCTCTGCTTCCTGGCCTGCCGTGGTGTGAGCAGCCTCTGCTACCTACTCTCTTTGCTATGAACTGAACCACTTTGCCAGGCCTTCCGCACTACAATGGACTGACAGCCCTGAATCTATAAATCTAAATAAATTCTGGAAACTGAGTTTAATCCACAGAAGTTACATGAGGCTGGAAGGAGAGAACTGACTTCATAAAGTTTTCCTCTGGCTTTTGGCCATGCCCTGGGCATTTACACCCTCTCCCTTACGCACACACACACTCATACACACACACACACACACACACACACACACCATATTTTAAGAACTAAACAAATCAAACAGAGGACAATGAAAGCCCTACTGTTTTGGAGATTGACCACACATTATAGAGAAGGTGAGAGAATAGCATGTGATACCTCAGACAGGGATTGCTGGGCACGTAATAGAAACAACAGGCCAAGGGTGAATGCAGTTTTATGGAGTTAAAAAAGAACCTCCTTTGGGAATTTCCTTTGCTAGGAAGCCTACATAAAGTAGAGTGGTATACTGTGTCAGTATATCCAGGAGTGTTCCAGAAAGAGGAAAAGATGAGTGGAGGCGGAGGGAACACACCAGGAAGCATCAAGATGAACAATGGACAAAAAGAAAATGTCGTCAGCCACATCGTGGGCATGACCTTCAAGTGGAGAAAATCTATAAAACATGGCAGAGACCAAGAAAAAATGTTCTAATGATTGGGAAATTTGAGTGTACTAAAACAACAAAAGTATTTTCATATCAAACACCACCATAATTAAATTTTTAAAAAGCTAGGAAAAAACTGAAGGTTTCTATCAGAAAAGGTCTTCTTCATTTCTTAAAAAGGAAAGCTCTTTATGTAAACAGCAACAATAAAAAACCTCATAAACACAAAAAGATAAATATCTAGATGTAGATTATTAAGAAACAAAACACAAAAATCAATAGTGTGCATGTTATACTTACAATGAAGAAAATTCACGAGGAAGCTGTGCAATGATTCACAAAATTTCAAATGTTTGAGCTTAATAAATTTAGAAGTCTGGGAGTGAGAGGAACACACATTATGCACAGCCAGTCAGGACAGAAGTACAATCCCTGCATGCTAGGTGCTTTAATTGCATGCATCACATCATGCATAGCCAGTCAGAACATGGGTCCAGTGTCTGCATGCTGGCTGATGTCAGAATCAATTGTTCCTAGTCTTGACTTGGTTGCTTCCAAGGCTTCATCCAACAGACTGACTTGCAAACGTGATCAATGGATTATGTATGAGGTCATTGACTACAGCATTTTTTATAGCAGGTCCCCCTGGGGCATGCTGAGCAGTGGAGAGGTGAGTCTGGGTGTGCATGTCAATTGAACAGTCACTTGTCTGTCTTTAGGAAAAGGTGTCTTTTGGTGTATGTTGAGTTGTAAAGCCAAAGTCAGTGACAATGTCATTTGAAATGTTCCAATTGAACACTGAGGGGAAAGGCTGTTTGGAGAGCAGTGAGGATGTCAGGTGAGGCTGATAAGAGGACAGCTACTGGCGTACCAACAGTGTGCCAGTTTACAGCTGCCAACTTTATGCCTACAGAGACGGGCAGCAGGCTGATCAAATGTCCTCATGAAACAGCTTTCTTGGTGATGTGAGTGGAGGAGAGGTGAGAAAGCAGTGAAAATATAGCTGATTTAAAAATAAAAAGCAGAAACAATATATATTTAATGCCTAAAAAGTGTACAAACCTCCTGCCTGTATGTTCAATCTTTCTTCTTGCTCTCAAGTTTGTCCTCTTGCCTGGTCATCTGAGCCCTGTCTCCTCCTTCGATTGCTTGTCACTAGGAGCCCTAATATGTTTCCAGGCCTTGCCTTAAACCTCTCCCCACTCCAGGCCTCACAGGGCATTTAATTAATAAGTGTGGGTGAAAGTGCAGGATGGTGTACTCAGTATACCCGTGTACTGCACACTGCAGTAAGAAGTTCAACCTTTAATTACATCTGTGTTATGAGCATGGATCAGCCCACAGAAAAACTGCTTTTTCTGTTTGTTTTTATGAAGAATAATGGCTAACTGGCTACCCATGAATGGACTTGCCAAGGTTTAAAATTACTTGTTTTGCTTCTGATTATTTCACAGTGGGCAAAAGACCTTGGCTCAGCTAAAACAAGGGTGGATGAAAGAGAGGGTAAACATGGCTTTCTAAACAAGAGCCTGGTGGGATGCTAGGGAAATAATAAAGACAGGACATGTTAATTCCATGTTCGAGAATAAATTTAGATGATCCCATGAGATCTTGAAAATAGCTCTTATCTTAATCCATTTTTTCTTGTAAATGAAAGAAACAATTGTGTGTGTGTCACCCTGGGAAGATCAGGAAAATTTCAAGCACCATGGACAGCGTCTGCGGGGACAGCAGTCTATGCTGGCAGGGACATTGATTCTTTTTCTCCACAAAACAAACAAACAAACAAAAGAACAGGCTGGGATTCCTGACTGCACCAAGAGTGGCTGCTTCTTGTGCCTTTCTTTGGGCACTTTGCCTTCTGTTTGGTCCAATTCCAATGTGTTGGTTTTTTTATTTCTCTCATTATATTACACTTTATCGTTAATAAGCAAACCAGAAAAAGGACTCTTCAGCTCTCATGATTCTCAGATTATCAGATAATTGTTTAAGATATAAACAGGAGAATAACATACATTTATTAAACACTATTTGAGTAGAATTTTGAAGATTTGCTTCCCATCAAAAAGAGGGAAATTACCTGACAGTTTTCTAACAAGTATTTCCTAGATAGATTAAGGTCAGCCTATTTGAACTGAATTTTCAGTTTTAAGTTTTTGTTCCATTCATTTATCCATGTGTGTGTGTGCGTGCATGCATGTATGTATGTGTATGTCAGAGTGCACATGCAGATGTCAGAGGACCAGTTGTTGGAATTGGTTCTCTCTTATTATGCAAGTCCCAGGAATGAAGCTCATGTCATCTGGCTTTGCATCCAGTGCCTTTTCCTGCTGAGTCATCTCTCCAGTCATGACTTTTCAGTTATTGAAGTATCCCTGCCCCAAACCTACTTCAGAAAGACTTAATCACATTCCATTAAAGGAAAGCCTTTCTACTCTGCTCCAGACACTTTGAAAATTTTTCCACCTTCAAACCAGTGGCGTTCAACAAAGCACCTGATTCCCACACTCTCTTTCAAGACCTACATCTGACTAGCTGAAGTTCTTGATATGTGTCTTCCAGAGAGCACACATCCCAGGGCTCCCTACAAGAAGCCTTCTAGTTCAGCATCATAAGAAATGACATTCCACTCCTGGGCCAAAACCTTTATTCTCTATAAGTCATTTACCTAGACACAAAACAAAATGGCTTCTTCATCTCCGTCATGCACACCTCAGGGGAGACACACTTTCTAATGCAAGGTCAGCTGGCTACAGTGTCATCCGAGTATCCTGGATGCTTCCTTAATAGAGTCAGAAACTAAATATTTATCATAAGTGTTAACTATTTTTTAACTATTATTTGACTAGAGTTCTGAAGATCCAGGTCCTATCAAAGCACTTGAGTATGATAAAGATTGTTATTTACTCTGGTTTTTTATTCCTGAGAAATAAATTATTAGAAAATGTGTCAGCTTAATATAACTATTTTTATAAGTCAGAGTGCCGTGTATCAGGGACACAGGCACAAATCAACCGGTTGATTCCTCTGCTCCACCTAGTGTTGACTGGGCTTAGCATTTAGTAGTCAGCTGACAGACTGGTTGCTCTAGAGAGCCTAAGAGGACTTCATTCATCTATGAAACCTTGGCAGGGATGGCTGGAAATCTTGGTCATGCTGGGACTCTCATCCAGCCTAACTACATGTGGTCCCTCTTACACACTGGCACATGTGGTCCCTCTTACACACTGGGCTCAGAGGAGTCTTACAAGAGTCTCGTGGGTACCAGCACTATGAACCAGCAGTGTCATTTCTTCTGTATGCTATTCATAACAACAGTCACTGAAGCCACCTGGACTCAAGGCAACACTTGACAAATCCCATGTCTCAGAGGAGAGAATGTTAAAAAACTTTGTAGTCATCTTTAATTAACTAAGGACACATCAAAAAAAAGAATGCAGTTTTGTATTTCTCAGTAATGAGATCACCCATCAAAAGGTACCTATTATCTAAACATTAATTGGGCACATAAAGCAATGCCAGCTATATATCTTAACTTTATCCATGAGCCTTACTGATTACACTAGTTCCTGTCGATATGTCACCAAAATATCTCACTAAATGTCCCTTTCTTTTGACTGGTTAGAGACAGTGACTCACTGTGTTTGAAATAAAGGAGGCACCTGATACCATTTTAATTGTTTTTTTAAGCTCTGTCTTTCTTCATTTCTCAGACCATGATTACTTAATGTATTTTGTCATAATTTCCATGTAATAGATGCAGGTAAAATGACCTTGTGAATTCAAAGACTTGCTTGTAGTTAATTAACCAGTTATCACTCAGCTACCATAAAGCCTGGTTCCAAAGGCCTCTTTCTAAAACACAAAGTCTTGTTTGTTCAAGCAGAATGCCTTGACCTCAGAGTCTAGCTGTGCTTGCAGCCTGACTCATCTCATTGCCTTGGCTGGCTGCCTCCAAATGATGCCACACTCCCTGAGTGCTAACAGAGTATCTCTTGGTTTGTAACAGTAACTTATGTCAAAATAACAACTACTTCTACGCCATTCAAATTTTATTTCCCACAAGCAAAGAGCCTTTCTAAAAGATACATAAGCTGGGCAACAGGATATGCACAAAAGGAATCAACTCATAATTAGCTGCAGCACTGGGGGTCCTTGTTTAATTGGCAAGAGATAACAGCTCCAAAGGAAGAGTTAAGACACTTGTTGCAATATTTCCAAATGGAACGTCATAGAGATAATTAAGATATCTGGGGACAGTGGCTTTGGACCAAGGACAGCCCTGTGGGACTTAATTGGGTTTAGGCAAACTTACCTATTACTGGCTTGATGTCTCACACACACACACAAAAACTTTTACATTTCTCTGATTTTATCATAAGAAAGGGATTCAAGGGTACCACGGCAGGCTTTCTTCAGCTCCCAGGTAGAAATATGACTCTCTTGGCATGAGAAACTTGACTTGCTTGGCACATGCGATGCAAGTTAGACAGCAGAAGTGGATGGGGCTTCTCAGTGGACCGTGCAGAGCCTCCTCCCATCAGGCCCTGGAGCTGAAGCTGAGGACGTTATATCATTTACTACTCTTTCGTAAAGTATGGGACTGGACAACTGAGACCTGCAAGTGTGACTCTCTTACTTCCTGCAATGTCTGAACTGGATGCTGTACAGCAGGCAAGCTGTAGAATATTCTCAAGGCTGCTTCCCCTTTCAATGTATTGTGTCTCTATAACAAAAAAGAAATCAGAGGATGAGGGTGATGACCCAGTTACATGTACATTTGATTTTCATGTGTATAGGTTTCTAAATGTGAGCTTTGGGGGATGCCATCTGTCCTAGGCCCTGCCTTATATTTACAAACAATGTAGCAGGCCCCTGAATCCACCTGATGCCTGCAGGCTTGCTGCATTCTTATCAAAAACCTATGTGTGACAACAATCAGGAATATGTATAATTTTATATTGGTGTTTTACATATAACTTTACCTTAGCTTCAATCATTGTTATGTATTTGTTGCGTTTGATTTTGCTTCAAACATTTGGATTCACTAGAATCTCTGGAGTTGTCTTCCTTTAATTAGCTTCAGAGTGTGTGCTGTGTGCATCCACTTGTGGATGCTCTCTCCCATGTGTGCTCATGAGACAGCCGGAAGTCAATGTCTGCATACTTCCTCTATCACTCTCTACCTTAAATTTTGAGACAGGGTCTCTCACTGAACCTAGAACTCCTCTGCCATGCATGGAACCTGATAGACATGCAGTGCACAAGAATACATTCAAGCAAAATGTCTGTCTGCGTTTAAAATGGAAAAAAAGAGGGACATGAACTTGGAAGAGTTCCAGCACAAATGAAAGGGGAGGAAAAGAAAATGGATATGGTCATAATGCATTGCATACATGTATGAAATGCTTGAAGGATAAATTTTAAAAAGAAAAAGATAAAGAAGTATACTCTGACAAGTAATCTTAATTTTAAAAATAGATATTTAAGTAAAAATTATCTTACAATAATTTGGACAGCAAAGCAAAGGCATTGATATGAAGATTAGAAATGGAAGAACCAACAGCCTGAGCAGTGGGACACTTGGTTCAGTGCTTTTATCATGATGGTTCATCAATAGGACCATATTTCCAAAAGGAGGTCAACAAAAATGTGTGTGCGTGTGTGTGCGTGTGTGTGCGTGCATGTGTGTGTGCGTGTGTGTGTGTGTGTGTGCGTGCACGTGTGTGTGTGTGTGTGTGTGTGTGTGTGTGTGTGTGTGTGTGTGTGTGCGTGTGTGGATGGCCCCACCATGTGTATGGCCAGAAGAGGGTTTCAGAACTCTTGGAGCTGGAGTTATAGGCAGTCCTGAGTGCTAGGAATCACACTCAGGAAGAGCTGCCTACCCCTGAAGCATCTTTGAACCCCACCATGAAGATTTTTCTTTGCAGTCTGGTGGCTGAGTTTGCAGGCTCAGGTACACAGAAAGTTCGAGCTGTGGTCTTGACACAACAGCAAACAGAAGGATGGACGTCATCAAAAGATATTCCCAGTTTTATTCTACAAATACAAAACTGTCTTCCCTGACCCATGGATTGGAGGGTCTACAAAAGAAGAAGATGTATGTCAACCAAGAGGAATAAGAAAACTTTAAAAATTTAAATCTAGTAATTTCCCCTTCTCTTTCTTCTTTCTAACTCCCTCCACAAGTTCCCCTGACTCCCTCCACAAGTTCCCCTGACTCCCTCCACAAGTCCCCCTGACTCCTTCCACAAATACCCCTGACTCCCTCCACAAGTTCCCCTGACTCCTTCCACAAATACC
>NW_022196915.1:102634662-102660658 GCF_008632895.1 Mastomys coucha
AAGTTCCCCTGACTCCTTCCACAAATACCCCTGACTCCCTCCACAAGTTCCCCTGACTCCTTCCACAAGTACCCCTGACTCCTTCCACAAATACCCCTGACTCCCTCTATAACTCACAGGTTTTCTCTGTGTAGCCCTGGCTGTCCTGGAACTCACTCTGTAGACCAGGCTGGCCTCGAACTCAGAAATCCACCTGCCTCTGCCTCCCAAGTGCTGGGATTAAAGGTGTGTGTCACCACTGCCCAACTAAAGTAAACTTGTAAAGAGACCTTAGTCTATGTTGTTTCAGACTCTCTGTTAAATTCTTAGTGTACAATCCAAAATGTTGTCCTTTTCCTTACAGCAAAATTATTTCTTTACAACACAACCTACTCAAGACACAAACATGTATTGAAAAAGACCAATACTCATCGTATGATGATACATGCAAGTGCACATACTAAGCACAGAAATATCCCTTAGTTATCGTTTTCTTTAATTACATCTTTCGCCTCTCTCTGTGGTTGCAATACATTTCCCATACTAGAATTTTCTGACTCTTTTACATTACATCTGTTACAAGCAGTTAATCCTCACCAGAAACCCAACTGCAAAGTTTTTTGATATGGGAATTTTTTTTATAAGCACACAAACAGATATAAAGACAGAAAAGAAGCACCCAGATTTCAGACATGTAAGTGCCCCTCAAACTCGCAACAGAGAAAACGGATTTCACAAAGATGTACTACAATGAAATAAAGTGTATCTTTTCCACCTAATTGGTAATTAGGCCATTAAGATCTTGTGAAATATCTGCTTTGTTAAAAGATCCATGCAGATCTTTACATATACAGATCAATCTATGTTATCTAAGAAAATATCAGAAAAAATGGAGGGCTTCTTATGTTATGCATTTACGCATACATTTCTGTGGGTCCATTTGCATCTGTGAGGAAAACATGGGATGGAATGTGCAGCTGGGTGACATGGAACCGGCTTCTTTCTGCTCCGGATTCTGCCCTGAATGGTTAACTCTGTCTCATTCCCCAAGGAGTACAGTGGGGACTCTTTCATATGAGATCTGGCAAAAGGAACATTGGATTCCACTAAGAGTTGATACTGTTCATAAAGCCTGGGGCTCTTTAAAAACATGAATCTCTACCTTCCAGACAGTTCTATATCCTTTATATTAAAAAATCCCCTTAAAAGGTTTCTCACCAGCCTAATTCATAGCTACTTTATAATCCTGAAAATGTTTTGATGTTAGACTTGGGTTGAACATGGTTGAGTATGCAGTAAAAATAAAATTTGGTTTCCTCACATTGGTACTGTAAAAGAGCTAACTATAAACAGCATTTTACATTAATAATATATTACATTTAGAAAGCGGATTATATGATATATGCACAGTATATTTCATTGCATGCTTAAAATATTCATGCACAAAGCAAAAATAAATAGGGCATGTGCCACAGTGCTCACAGCATTGTTCTGGGAAGTGGGTTAGGGCATGTTAGTCTTCTTTGTTTTCCTTTTCCGTATTCTCTGAGCATTGGGTAAAAAAATGTAGATTTTTCTGGGAAGGGGAAATTTTTAAGATTTGTTTTTAAGAGTTTAAGCAACTGAAAATTTTGGGACCTGTTGGGTGTATAATTCAAAGTCTGGCTTATGCAGTTTAATGTGGAAGCTGCTGGCCTAGAACGGTTCTTTTAAATCATATGTAACTAATTACTTCTTCACCGTGCTAAGCACAGCTCTTCCTCACAGCCACATTCTCACTAAAGGAAAATGTTCCGTTCCACTCCCCAGGTAGAAAGTAGATTGTCAAAGTATGCTCTGGTTAAGAATGGAGACTGGGCCAGGGTTCGGTGACATTGTTCTGCACCCCTACCCCTTCACTGCAGCCCCTGACTCATTTCAGCAATCACCCTGATGTACCTCATTTACCTGTACCCTGCCAGACAGTTCAGACAGGAAGACTGGCCCCCAATACATAACTCGTGTCTCCATGTCACAATTAGCAGCTCCCTTGCCCACATCCAGTTCAATTTAATTCAGTGCAACCCCTAGACATTTTTAAGAGCACATTTTGAGAGTACAGAATCTGCCTTAATCTTCTACTCCCAAGTGAGAGAAAGGCCCTTTACTTCCCCCAACCCCCAGAGAATATTGAAGAGCCAAAATGGAAAAGCTTTTTGGGTAGAGTGTTAGCACAAAGCAAGGACATAGAGAGCTTCTAAAATTGAAAAGTACTTCACACAGAGGCTGTGTTCAATGGGTCTGGATGTCTGTGTGTCCAGGTTCACAAATCAGCACCCCAGCGTCCTTGTTTTTCCATCTTCCCCAAGTGTAGACGTTGTGTTAAGCTCTTCTCCATCACTGTGGGCAGATAGCGGACAGAAGCAGCCTAGGGAGGAAGGACTTGGCTCAGCCTGCGGTTTCAGAGGTATTTCAGGTGGGGAAGACCTGTTAGTGGGAGCAGCTTTGCCCGTGGCTGCAGGAGTGTCGTGCGGACAAGAAGCAGAGAACTTGGACCAGAAGCAGAAGCAGATCTCAGAGTTTCTCCAGGATGCCCACTGCCACCACCCAGGCATCAAGGCCTAAAGCTTCCACAGCCTTTCAAATAGTTCCATAAGCGAGGGACCTACGCCATTCTCCTTTCTGTTGATGTAATAAAACAACATAGTTAGAGGCAACTTGTAGAAGAAAGAATTTATTGGGAATTAACCATTCCAGAGGGCTGGGATTCCATCATGAAGAGGAGCCATGGCAACCAGCATCGGTCATGGAAGCAGGAAGAGCAGGCTGAGAGCACACATCTTAAACTGCAGGCAGGAAGCAGAGGGAGTGGACTGGTAGGAAGGTAAAGCCTTGAGCTCTCCAAACTCAGAGCCCTAGTGGTACAGCAGCTCCAGCAAGGCCACACCTCCCTCTCAGGCCACACCTCCCTTTCAGTGCAGCCAGCAAGGAGCCATATCTAAAAATGCCAGAGGCTCTGGGGTATTTCTCAGTCAAACCACCAGGGGGCATGTTGTTTAAAACATAAACCTCTATAGATTTCAGATCCAATCTATAATGGAGATCAAAACTCATTTTCTAAATGTAGTTCACATCTAACCAAACATTGCTTTGACTTCATGTAGAATTACATTCGTTCAACTTGCTGCATGTGCACTGACTTTCTCATATTTCAGGCAAGGTTCTATGGATGTGAGATCATCCTAAATTTTCACGTGAAGTAAAGTATATTATGATTTTAAGATTTAACCACCCGTTTCACTTGAATACATAACGTCTTAGGACGTTCCATCCAGTGTTCTATAAATGTTGAAATAGAAGTTAAAAACTTGGATCCTCCTTGTGTTTTACCAGATGCGATGCTCTTGGTGGCTGAGCGACTGGAAGGGCCGTTCAACATTGAGTCAGTCATGGACCCAATAGATGTCAAGATCTCTGAAGCCATTATGAATATGCAGGAAAACAGCATGCAGGTGTCGGCTAAGGTATGTCCATCAACAGCTTGCCTCCTACTGTATACACACTGCATAGGTGGTATCACCTAAAAAGTGTAGTGATGTGGGCGGGGATTATAAATTCTCCCATGCTGCCAGCGAGCTTTTCCTGCTGAACCACACATTGGCTCCTTCATTGAAAATGGGTAACAAAATGACATTGAGAAGGGAAGTAAGTCTGTAGATCACAGCTACTCAATCACCACACAATTATTGACTGCCTGAGAGTTTCTGTGAGCTCCAAGTATGGCCAAGTAATCCCTCACATGTGAGAGCAATTTGGGAGGAATGTTCTATTTCGATGTTTGAAATTTCTACAACACCGCTATTCTGTCCTCTCTCTCAAAGCTTCTAATTCTGCCATCAGCTGTGTACATGAGGTATGTGCTCTGTGTGCTCAATGGTAAATAATCAAACACCACCTCATACTTTCTTTGAAGACAACTGTACAACCTTCATTAATGAGCCTTGGGAGGATGTGAATGTTCCTTTGTGTATAAAAGTTGAAGGCAAAATAGTATCAGAGTCTCATAAATCATATGAGACAGAGGTCCTAGGTTTGGAGCTGTGGGCACAAATGCCAGGCTCCTGATTTGTGCCCGTGCACACCCAGCTGGAAAGAAGCAGGACTTACCATAAGCAAAGGGCGGGAGTCTGCAGTGTGGTCTCCAACCTGGGCTTCCATCATCATCATCTTCCTACAGCCCTGATGAGTGCACAGAGACCCGCTCCTCTCTCTACCAGCATCTCTACAACGAAACGACAACCTCATCTAAACCTGGTGGCAGGGGCCGAGTTCCCACTGAAATGTGCCAAGAGTTATCCGTTTTCATGTTTCAATCATTAAAGTGTTTTGTGGATGAGATTTCAAATGCAGTCGAGGAAGAGTGACAGAGTGGAAGCCCAGAGAGGGAACCGTGGATTCTCTCTCACCAGATGTCCTTGACTGCTATGAGTCAAACTGGAGTTGCACATCTCAGGGTAAACTAGGAGGAAGTAGGCAAAGAAAGACTCTGAATTTAATTCTCTCTCTGGAAGTGGCCGAGCCTAGAGTTTCTAGGCTTGACTCTGGGTTTTAATGAACTTGAGGTACCAGGTAGAGACTGATGCTTGAATTGCCATCAACTGTTGGGAAAATAGCACATTTGGGGCTTCCAGGAAAGGCCATTTTCTTTTAGTGTAGAAAAAAAAAAATAGCAAATATCCATTCCTCTCAAGTCCATCGCCTAAAACCCAATTAGAGTTGTTCTGAGAGGCTTCATAAACCAGCAGTGCTGGGGTAATTGGGGGCTAGGTTTGGAGAAGTTAAAAATAGCCCAAGAGAAGAGAACATACAAAAAAATATATGAACAAAAGTGTCTACGACCTGAAACCATCACTCACTTCTCAGAAGTACGAGTCTCTTTCTGGTATGAAGCTCAAGCCAGGCATTCAGGAGAAGGCATCTGATTTTAGCACACATCTCTTCTTCAAGCCAGGCATGCTCTTATCTTTTCATTTATCAACTTATTCGGTAAATATTTATCAGCAGTCCTCAATGACTAAGCTCACAACCTACAGCCAACGCCATTTTCAGTAGACACCAGAACACAAACAAATAAACAATCTGCTACGAGACTCCTTGTTCTCCAGTGACTGGACATATTTTGATAGGAAGTTTCTACTACTTGAGTTTTCAGGAATCCTTGATACAAAGTTTTTTTTATGGAAAACACCATATGACACTACTTCCTAACTTGTCCCTTAGCTTTCTTTCTTGGTTTTGTTGTTGTTGTTGTTGTTTGCTTTTTATTAGATATTTTCTTTATTTACATATCATACAATTTCTTCTTTCCCAGTTTCCCCTCAAAACAAAACAAAACAAAACACCAACAATAACAAACCCCTGTTGCCTCCCCCCTCCACCTGCTTGCCACCCCACCCTCTCCCACTTATTGGCCCTGGCATTCCCCTACACTGGGGCACAGAACTTTCACAGGACCAAGGGCCTCTCCTCCCATTGATGATTGACTTTGCAAACCTCTACTATGCACATGCTGCCAGAACAATCAGTCCCACCATGTATAGTCCTTGGTTGGTGGTTGAATCCCTGGGAGCTCTGAGGGTACTAGTTAGTTCATATTGTTCTTCATCCTATGGGGCTGCAAACCCTTCAGCTTTGGTCCTTTCTCTAACTCCTTCATTGGGGACCCTGTACTCAGTTCAATAGATGGCTGTGAGCCTCTACATCTGTATTAGTCAGGTACTGTCAGTGCCTCTCAGGAGATAGCTATATCAGGCTGGATTGTCCTTCCTTCAGTCTCTGCTCCATAGTTAGTTTCTACAACTCCTTCCATGAGTATTTTGTTCCCCCTTTTAAGAAGGAATGAAGTGTTCACATTTTGGTCTTCCTTCTTCTTGAGTTTCTTGTGGTTTGTGGATTATACTTCGTGTATTCCAAACTTCTGGGCTAATATCTACTTATCAGAGAGTGCATATCATGTGTGTTCTTTTGTGATTGGTTACCTCACTCAGGATGCTATTCTCCAGATCCATCCATTTCTCTAAGAATTTCATAAATTCATTGTTTTTCATAGCTGAGACTCCAGAGAACCAAATAACCCGATTAAAAAATGGGGTACAGAGCTAAACAAAGAATTCTCAACGATGAATGGCTGATTCTCAATGGCTGAAAAGCACCTAAAGAAATGTTCAACATCCTTAGTCATCAGGGAAATGCAAATCAAAACAACCCTGAGATTCCACCTCACAACAGTCAGATTGGCTAGGATAAAAAACTCAAGTGACAGCAGATGCTGGAGAGGTTGTGGAGAAAGAGGAACATTACTTCATTGCTGGTGGGATTGCAAACTGGTATAACCACTCTGGAAATCAGTTTGGCAGTTCCTCCGGAAAGAGGACTCAGCTATACCACTCCTGGGCATATACCCAGAAGATGATCCAACATGTAATAAGGACACATGCTCCACGATGTTCATAGCAGTCTTATTTATAATAGCCAGAAACTAGAAATAACCCAGATGTCCCTCAACAGAGGAATGGATACAGAAAATGTGGTACTATGTACACAATGGAGTACTACTTAGCTTTTTTTCTTAAGTCCCCTTAAATTTGTCCTTTATTTAGTAATCAAGGTATTTGAAAGCACTGACAAGATCAAGGAGTCCTGCTTCACCCTTTAACAACTCCTTTACACATAGAGTGGAACCCAAAGCCCACAAGGTATTGAGTCTCCTGCCTCTGCCTACCTGAGCCCTTTGTGTTTTTTCCTCAGCTTCTGTGGCTTCCTCTGCCTATGATGTTCCCCCCTGTTGTCGCCCCTGCTGTGAGACCTCATCCTGAGAGCCCACCACAGCATCTACTGAATGCTAGAAATAAGCATCCCTGTGATGCTTGCTCCCTAACAGCTTTCTCCTAACATCATCAGTCATGTGGGACAAGGAGAGCTGCTGTGTCCTACGCACCCAGAACCCAGACCAGGACGTTGGGCACATTAACTGTGGGCAAATGCTTGTAGAATTGATTTCAAGGGAGGGGGAAGGCAAGGGAGAAATTCTATTATGTAAATTCTCAAGAATTTGGAAGAAGTCAACTATCTTTGTCACTGTTCTACTTAGTGTCTCTTAGACACCAAGATTAAGGCAGCTTACAAAAGAGAACATTGGTTGGGAGCTTGCTTGTAGTTTCAGAATTAGTCCATGATCATACTGGCAAGAAGCAGAGTGGCAGCAGGCACAGACCAGAGCAGTAGCTGAGCAATTACTGCCTGATCCGGAGGTTCAAGTATGGCAGAGGGGCAGAGAGACACAGACACAAAGAGAGACACAGAGAGATGACACAGGCACAGACTAGAGCAGTAGCTGGGCAATTACTGCCTGATCCATAGGCATCAAGCATGGCAGAGGGGCAGAGACATACAGACACAGAAAGAGACAGAGAGTGAGAAAGAGACAGAGAGAAAGACATATGGACAGACAGACAGGGCCTGGTGTAGACTTTGTAAATCTCAAAGTGACATACTTTCTCCAGTTTCCCAAACATTCCCACAAACTAAGGACCAAGCATTCAAATATTTGAGCCTATGGAAGCCATTTTCATTTAAACCAGCACATTAACCAAACTCAGTTGGCCAGGATTGCACAACCTTTGATCTCCGCACTTCAGAGGCAGAGGCAGATAGATCTCAGTGAGTCTGAAGTCAGCCTGGTCTACAGAGTGAGTTCCAGGCCAAATATGACACCCTGCCCATGAGCTACCACCCCCAGATAATAGAAAGAAACCAAACAATTCAAAGAGTATATTGTGTAAAGTGTCCTCTTTTACAGTAAATACATCTCATTGGAAAATAAAATAAGAATTCCATATATTTATAGAATGTCACATGATGTTTACAATGTATGTACATTGTAGAAATGCTAAACCAAGCTAATTAGCAGAATGTTGTCTTTTGTATCACATTCTTGTTACTGCTACTGGCTTTTGTTTATTTTGGGGTTTGATGGTTGTGATGGTATGTGTGTGTTGAAAAATCTACCTTTGTAAGAAATTTGAGGCCTGTAGTAGATTATTATTCAGTGAAATTTACATGAACTATTCTACAAGAAAATTCTCTAAGAACTCAATGAGATGGGACTTTTTTGATCATCAAAATTTGAGTAGATATTTTTTATGAAATTTATTTATCTATATCATAATAGTACTGTTGTTTTAAGAATTATAAATAAAAATGACATAATTGTGAGAAATTCCATAATCTGGAAGAAAGATTATGCCTATGCATGCAGTAGGGAGGGTCAAAAGTGATGCTTGATAGATGGACTGGCCATAGAAGAGTGACTCTGGTAAGCTGGCAGAGAAAACAAAATGAAGGGAGTTATAGAGGAGGGGGAGCAGGGGAGGAATAGCCAGGTTCTCCAAAAAAGAGCTAGTGTGTAGAGAAAATTCGGTGGCCTTCTGGAAACCTAGCAAAATATAAAACAACAGAGATTCCAACAGTGGAAGATATAAAGCTGATCCTGTTTTCTCTTTCAATGTTTATTGTTGCTCTCCAAGATAAATTCCAATTGCATGTTTCTCTTTCCCAGTATAGTCATTTATTTTTTCCAATTTTTCCAATAGAGCAAACACACACACATACACACACACACAGCTTTACAATAAGACATATCTTTCCCCAAATATTCTCATCATATCTCAAAGAAGGAGGACTAAATTTTTTCTGCCTCATAATTGAACCTCTGAATGAGAGAGTTTTACAGCCTAATGAAAAGGTCTATTCTCATCAATGTGTTCATGCCTCTGTCTTCTCCAAGCTCTGTTTATATGGTATGACCAAGTCCTTTTTATTCCCCTATTTAGCCCTCAGATGCAGTTGGGAGTGAGCTACAAGATTCCTTTGAAAATATATACTGTCATAATACACATTTCTATAAGTTATGACACATTTCAAATTCTAGATTGCTTTGCTTTGTGCAATAATGCATATACATTTTCAAGGGATGCGGACTACAACACATTAAACAACGATTTTTTTTGGTTCCTCTTGGGCACAGCACTACCAAGTAGCAATGAGAGCCATTATAGTTACTATCGGTTGAACCCTGACCATATCCATTTAACAAACACCAGAGCATGCTCTGTGCATAAGGAACACTGTAGAAGAAAAATAGTGTCCTCCCATTGTTGACACAGTCTCTCTCTATGTGCCTTATTTATATATTTACTTCAAGTCCTCCCTGAAATCTTATGAAGCATCCATTATACTTGATTATCAGGAAAGAATGTTAATTTTACAGAGATTAAACAGTTAGCCTGAAGTCAGACATCAAGTGGCAGAGCTGGAGAGCAGCCAGATCTGTCCAGTCCAAAAAAGAAAAAAGAATTTCCCAGAATGCTTGTTTCTTTTATAAGCATCTCCCACTAGGACCAAATGTGCCCAGCACTGGAAGGAACAATGGCATGTGCGAGCGTAGCCTGCCCCACGCTGGGGAGCCTATCAAGGAGAGGCAGACTCAGCTAGTCCAACAGCAAACACACACGTCATCACATTCTTCAGCTTCACCATCCTCATGGCAGACAAAGAAGAACTCTTACTAGCCCATGTATCCCACCCAAATGAAAGCAGTTCTAAGCTTCACGTTGGTGTGAATTTCCCAAAGAGAAGGAGAGAGAACTAGGAGTCAAGTTTCTGCCTTTGAACTTCAGATATATTGATACTCTCCTCCTTATCCTCTCAGAGAAGATAAATCTGATTTCACTGGCTATCATTTAGCTACATTAGGAATAATTTCAAATCTAACCAAGGAAGATTGGTTTGTCAGATATAATCTAAATTAAGAAGGAAGAGTTATTAAGCTCCGGTTGAAGCCATCTATTCAATTAACAGCTATTACAGATGAGCACAGAACCATTCCAGAAGACCAAGACAGCCTGATGGTGCTTAATTTTACCTAGACAATTCTTCCTGAATGTGCAGATCTCAAGATGACCGAGAAACCTAAGAGAACGTTAAAGAGTACAGAGCAACTTCCGTCTCTACTATTGAGTCTGTCTCAGCATCTCTATTGTTTGTCTAACATCCTGTGTCTGGTAGGACGGTTCTCAGTTTCACAAGCATTAAGTCACTAACTCTGCAGGATTCTTTTCTAGCACCTTTCCCTGGCTTCTCCCTTCCTGGCTCTCTTCGCTGTGCATTTTCTCTTGTGGGGAATTAGGGAGAAACACTCTCTTGAGAATTCATATGGAGAAAATGTCTCCTTTAGATGACATCATCTAGGATCTACGTCACACTCTAGTGCCATTTTGCTTTTTATCTGGGGACTCTGTGTCCCACGTACCTTTCTTAAGGCAATCATAGTATTAATATGTTAGGGTTATTTTTTTACTTCCTTTCTCCTGGACAGTAGTCTAAATTATTTGAGTACAAGAGCTGCATCTTATCTATTCTCCAGTTCAGCAGAGAGAGCTGTTAGGATGCCCCATGTGGAAGAAACAGTGTGTTTTGCCTGGCTGAGGCCACAGTGTGAAAACATAACTCCAGAGAGGCTTCAACAAGAGAGGGGCAATAAATAGCTTACCTTGGCTTGAAGGCACTCTTTATTCTTCAAACATGGCTGAAGTTATTAGGTCAGAGGTGGACACCAGACAGACCCAAGACCTTATTGTTACCATTCCTGTGATTTGGGGCAAATCGTTTATCCATCTAAACTCAAGTAACTAGTGTGCAAAATGAAAGCCCCAGTGCATCTTACAGGCTGTTTAAACAGAACAATGGTACAGTGCATGTACTGTTTAGCATGGATCATGTCAAATCTAAACCACCCATGAAGATGAATGCTCTTAATTGTCACTAAAAACAACTGTGATAGATAAATTCTGAAAAGCTTGGTACTATGGTCTTAAATCATCCGGGACAGTCTACCAGATTAAACTTAGTTTGTAAGAGCAAGAACTATTTTACTTGACCTCACATTTGAACCCCATGCATGTTTGATTATTTCCAATTAAGAGTTTCCATCTCAGGAGAGGAAGGATCTAAATATATGTCTCTGAGAGAAGGCCTCAGGAGATGGCAAGTTGTTGATGACTATGTCAACAACCCAATCCTAGTCTGTGCCTCTGGGCTCTACCAAAGAAGTGAGACTTGGAGGAGTTTTAGTGGCCTCTGCCCATGCCACATTATTCTTACCAGTTTTCTCTGTGGGTGGATAATGGGGTCCCTCCCATGTGATCTTCTAGAAAAAAGCAAATGATCACACTATTTACAAAGCTTCATGACCTTTTAATTCCTACAGCCTGTTTTCAGTTTCGTTTTCACAGAGAAGGCTGTGTTCCCAGTGGTTCCAGTTTTCTCTAATTTTTTTATAAGTTCAAACATTTTGCTCTACTCACCAATTCTCACCTGAGTCACTGAGAAGAGTAACCCGAAAACACCTTGTGTGTTTTTTCCCTCGCTGTGCAAAAAAATCAGGGTGCATTCTATTGCTGTTTGTAGCAGAACCAGTTGTTTTTTTTTTTTCAGGGAAAAGGGGTCATGTTTTCATAATGTAAAATGAAAGCTTAAATATACTTGTTTATAAGAAAAGTATTGAACAAACTGGTTTGAGCTCTCCTTCTTGGGAAAAGAGATTCTCATTATTTTCCTTTTTTGATGATAAAGGAAAATTTTTGATTATCTCTTACCTTTGGGGATTTATCTGGAGACTTTACTTTTTGGTAAAGGATAAGAAGATATTTAATGTGCTCAACTCAAAAATGGATTAGTAAAACTCAATTTAAATCAACATCAGGTGTCCTTAGGAGCAAAGAAAGAAATGTATTTTTCTGGATCTCACAGACATTTTCTCCCTTCCTCCTACCTTGCGAGGCAGCCTTCCCAGGCCCACCCCTCTCACGGACAGGCTCTGCCCGATCTCACAAACGCAGACTTGTCATCAGAACATCCTCATTTTGGTCACTGCCTTCCCACTAAGGAATTTGTGATCTGCTCTGACGCTAATGAAACCACAGCTTCAGGAGCGTAACTGTGTGCATGCGTGTCAGGATTCGTCTGGTGTTCTGTGGATTCTGAATCAAGTCAAGTCACCAGTCTTTGTTTTGGTCACTTTTTACTGTCTTTGGTTTTTGTTTTTGTTTTTTGTTTGTTTGTTTGTTTTGTTTTGCTTTTTTCAAAAGTTGGCTGCCATGTATACTGTAAAGTTTAAGCAATTTGCTTCCGAAGCTTAAACAGCTTGGTGCCAGGATCTCTGTCAGATGTATTGCATGCTTCTTAAAGTCCTTTCTTCAAAGTATTAGATTGTGTAAGGCTTCATCTCTGTGGGAAAAATTTCTACTTGAAGAACTTGCCAGTTCCCTTGGTGTAAATACCCACGGGATGGCTGGTTGCAAATCCAGGCATGATGTCCCTGAACACAGTGACACACCATGGTATAGTATTCGTCATATATACATATGCATATTCATATGTATACACATATATGTTACATATATATTATAGAGAGTATAATTTGTGTGATTGTAAGTATATGAAACTTAGCTTTTAATGGTCATGATTAACAATGTATTTGCAAAGTTACTAGAAATGTCTCAAGTCTGTTTATCAGCAGTAACTGCTCCCTCACTTGCCCCAGCATGACACTGCTGTTCTAGGGAGCTGCCTAGAATCCCTGGTTCTATTTATGCTCATAGCATTCCAGTTCCCTGGTCTCTTGTCAGAATGCTCACAAGAGCAGGTACGTATCCATATGACACATCTGCACCACTTAATTTTGACCAAAGTGACACACTCTGTGTGCATTTGTTCAGCCATAGAGTAGGTGAACGGTCCACAGCCAGGCTAGAGGGATTCATGTGTTTACGTAAAATCTGCCAAGTGACACTAAAGAAGTTCTTCCAGCCTTATAAACAAAGAGCATGTGAAATAATCATTTAACCAGGCAAAGAGACATGGGATTTTTTTTTTCTCTCTCCATACACTAAAGTATGCTGTGTTCGATTCCTTGAAACTCTGCCCCCTGCTCATTTGGAAAGAATATCAAGATATCCCGCAGTCTCAGGAATGCACAACTGTACAAGAAAAATTCTCAAGCAAATGGAAAGAATTTGTTTTTGTTGAAGAAAAGATTTTAAGAGGCATTTGACAGATACCCTGGAACCCGCATGTTTATGCTTTGGAAGTAAAACTGTTTAAGCCTTAAAATATACATGGCAGCCAGCTTTTTAAAAAAAAATCAAAGCCAGTAAAAAGTGACCAAAACAAAACCTGATGACTTGACTCAATTCAGAATCTGGGATACTCTTAACGAGATGCTGAGTCCGTCCAGGGACTTAGACCTCAGGGAAGGTGGCTGAGGAAAGCAGCGCCATCAATCTTTAAGCACAGGAAAACACAGGACATCAGAAAGAAAGATGAGGAGAGAGCAGAGAGAAGACAGAACAGGAACAGAAAAAGGAGAGCGTTCTGAAATGATGGGGTGAAAACTCGTCTTTGTAGAGACGGCAGTCCACGAAGAGACCTGCTAACGTAAATAACAGTGAAAAGCTGGGAACTTAGAGCATTTGTATCGTTAATCTAAAGATCTTAAACCAAAGAAAGAAATAATTATCAAAATCACTCAGTTGTATTCAGGAACATGTGTCAAGATATTAGCAGAAAGCTGTTAGGAACCAGAAAGGAGAATGAGTGAACATAAACCCGAAGGAAAAGTTTAATTTATTAGTGTAGCTCTTCTTTCTGCCGACATTGATGAAATGTTTTGGGGAATATTTCAAGTGACTCCAGTTTACCTATGTTGATATGAGAATACCCCTAAGCAAACACATTTCAGTCACCACCTCACTTCAAAGAATTACCTTAGTTTTGATTATGGGTGTCTGCATAGGGGAATGCCCAGATGCATGCAGTACCCACAGAAGCCTGTAGGGGACATCAGATTCCCCTGCAGCTGGACTGACAAATGGACGGGAACATCTGTGTGGGTGCTGCTAACAATCCTCTGCTCCAGCAGTGTGCATTCTTCACCACCGAGCTGTCACTGGCACACCGAGGAAATGCCCTTGGCTGTGTGCCATAGTTGCATGATCTGGTTGACTGCCAGCAAGGAGAGGCCTCAGCTGCTGCTGTGGAGGGGTGTCGCTGGCCAGAGTGTTGACCAGACGATGATGGTTTGGGGAACAGTAGTTTAGTAAAGAGTCCAGATTACCTGCCATTTTGATATAACCACGGCCATAGACCAAGCTATGAACCCAGCCACATGTGACTGTAGACCATGTCAGTGAAAATAATCTACCTTTTACACTTTACTTTTTCAGTGTCTTCTCTAGGCATCATATTTTATCTTCAAAATGGCTTTGAAAATTGGGAAGCCATGTTGTCCCAAGTTTAATACGAAGTGCCGAAGCTAGTGCTCCAAGTTTTTAGGCTCTTCTTAGTGACTATTGCTATGGTCAGAAGGTAGCTCCTGGAACTTCTAGATGTAATTCCTGAAGTTGTCCCTTATAAAGGAGGTCTGAGGAGGCCTCTCACTAGTCTATCTGCTAAATAAGGACAGACAGTGTCATCTACTGATTCCTGGGGCCTGAACCTTACACTTCACAGCCTGTAAACTACAAAAGTCCTGTTACGAAAGGACGACCCAGTCGGAGGTATTTCACTGTAGCACTTCAAGTCTCCTGAACACTTGTCTGTTACCTCCCAGCTGTCTGGTGTGAAAATAAGGGCCACATCTGGATCTATTATACACACTTCTGTACAGACATGATGGCTCGTTTCCTTGGGTATAGATGTAATAGATTGAAATTCTCCAGTTACTCTTCCGACAAACACTGCGGTCACCAGGGTTGTAATACAAACTAGAATCTACTAGATGAAGAAAACAGTCTCAAAACACCCAGTCCAAGTGAATCAAGACAGCGTAAAGGATGCCTGCGCTTAATTAAACCACCAGAGCTCCACTAGCAGATTTCAAGACGCACAGTTAACCGTAGCTTCTCTAACTTAGCCGAGACCCACTGAGAAGAAAGTGGGGAGATGAGATTCATCCCACACAGGCTATCCCCAAACATTGTCTCTCAAGTTGCCAATAATGACTCTGGCGAGTATGCTATCAAGGCAGCAAAGAGAAGGCAGAGACTGAGCAGTCAGGGAAACTAGCTGTAAGCACCTCTGAAAAGTGAGCAGGGTGCTTGTTTATGAGAACTATGTTAATAGAGTTCAGTTCTAAGTGCATTTACCAACCGATGACTGAATGCAAAGCTATTACCAACACTTTTCTTACTCCACTGTTGCCCTCCTCCTTCCCCTCCTCCTTCCTCTCCTCCTCCTCCTCCTCCCTCTCCTCCTCCCCCTCCTCTCCCTCCTCTTCCCCTCCTCCTCCCCCTCCTCCCCTCCCTCCTTCTCCCCTCCCTCCTCTTACTTCCCCTCCTCCCCATCCTCCTCCCTCTCCTCCTCCCCATAAAACAATAAAATGTCTCTTTGTTCAACACTTTCCATCTTAATAGCAGTGTCTTTCATCTCAGAATACCGATAGACTTCGGAGATATTATCTTTGTAATCCTCTTAAGGGAAAGGAGTCATGAGGCAGAGCTCCCTAAAATCCACACATCTTTTCAGTCAGCTAGGGAGGAAAGCTGATTCCTTTGAATATTCACAGCATCTTATCTCCAATGACGTTTCTGAATACTTTCTGGAATTATCTAATTATTCCTTAGAATGAACTGGGTGGAAGGGAACCCAGACGCTGTGAAAGGGGTGGACATAAAGATGTGTCACCCTTTATGTGGTTTAGCTGGCAGTTACACCTTCTACAAACTTCTATTTTCTTGTAAAAGGAAGGCTTTGGGTTTTTTTAAACTTTAACTGAGGATAGAGTGACAGCGCCAGACTCAGAGGCAGTTCTATCAGAATCTCATTTCTCTTAGCAGGTCTCAGCCACCCACATCTCCTGGTGGGACTTCCTGGAGGAACCCCACAATTAAATCACAACCACATTGGAACACATTTCGGCATGAAGTCCCCATGAACATTCCTAATTTAACACGTGAATTCTATTGCTTCTGCATATCTTGGAGCCCTGACAGATAATACTGTGTAGAAAATACAGAGCAGGGACTGGCACTGTGGCTTAGTGGTGAAGGACGGATGCCTGCTGCTCTTCCAGGGGACCTGAATTTGACTTTCACATTGGGAGCACTTCTGTAGCTTTAACTTCAGCTCCGGGGGATCCAGTGCCATCTTCTGGCCTTTTTGGGCACTACACTCACAAGCATAAGACCACACAGACACATACATAAAAATAAAAATTAACACTTGGAAAAAAAAAAAAAAGACAGAGAATGAAGGCAGCAGTGGCCAGGTATGTTCCTCTTCACAGTTTTACACTATTGCAGACCTTACAGGAAGTTTAAGTTCTGGACTTATGTAATTATGTAATGATTATCAAGCACTTGTTTTCTAGATACTGGGTTGTGTGTCCCCTGCTTCATAGCTTCCATGTGAACACAACCGATGCTGGTGTGGTAAATTGTGCCTACTGAAGAGAGGAGGAAACCGGGGCTCAGAGAGGCCACCCTGTTCACACAGCACAGGCCCCCTCCATCAGACACTCTCCCTTCATGAACACAGTTTTAGGGCTTTAGAAACCACCTCAGAACCTAAGCTTGCATCTCTAGCCCTGACCACTTGATTGCCTAACTCTCATTTAACTTCAGATACTATTTATAGTGCAATAAATCCTTATCTACTTCTTTTCTTTGTTTGAAATATAGCACATTGGGTGCCTAGGCCACCAGGCTGCTCATGGTGACCTAGACAGTGACCCTGCTCTCGTACTGCTATTATAGCAAACTTAGAAAACAAGAACACTCCAGATTTGTGTCCAGTAGTTCCATTTGCCACCCACCCCGTGAACCCCATGTTTTCTAAACACTTTTTCTAACTGATAGATTGTATGTTGTCTTATTGTCTACAGGCCGGTATGACAAGCACTGTAACCGGGTGACTATCTCTATATGATCACTGATCGTATCTTTACTCATCATTACCCCATGGCTTTAGAGATTAGGTCTCAATTGGGTATCTGGGAAAGAAACAGATATTCAGACAACATGCATTACATGCACAACTATGAATCTCACGTTGTGGGGGCTTATACAGGATACCACGTGGATTTGCTTTGAACTGATTCTGAATGTGACACTGATACAGAAGTCCTTCATGGTCCCCAAGAAGACAAGACAAGCTGGTACCCGGGGGCCTCCTTGCACTTTTCTTCAAGTTCTACAGTGTTCAGCAGCAAAGACCTTAAGCCAGGCTTGGAACCTTCACATGAGAGGGCCTCTCTTTTGACAGTTCTGCTTTCTGAGAGTCAGGTAGTATGTCTGCTTAGGGATATTCAAATTCTGAGGTCCTTCTGAACAAGTTTCTACAAAAGTTCCCAGCAGAAGAGGTTTGTGGGCATCTCTTTGGTTTGGATCTCAGCAAAGTCTTTGCTAGTGTTCCCTGCTCTGTCTTTATGCTTCTTAAAAGTCAGCTGTCATTTTCAAAGCAATCCAAAATAGCCCGCTCAACAGATCCCTGGAGCTTTGGGAATGTTAAGGCCCTCCATCAGCAGTGACCTTGCTACAAGGAAGTGATTTAGGCACTGTGGAAGAAAAGGCCCACTGTCTTTATCACACTGGTTGCGCCATCAACTTCAGAAATTGTGAGAGGGAAGAATAATCAATAGCGTGTTAAGGCCAGCCTCCGAGAATGCCAAGACAAAGCAGTCCTGTGCTGCAGAAGGCCGCATGCACATGTGAAGGAGAAGTCCGAATGCACACAAGAGAAATTAGTTGTAGTGGTGAAGCAAAATGGATGGTGTCTCCAGAAGGAATTTGTCACTGGGAGTGGCACTCAAGGGCTCTCTGTGTCCTTCAGTGGGATCATATAATATGCAGGATGAAAAATGCTTCAAGTTAAACAACCCAGAATCGAATGACAACACGAGTGATCACACTGTAAATATGCATGTGTGGGTTAAGAATTAACTCTAATAGCTGAGGGAGGTATCTGTAATTCAAATTAAAACGTGGTTGCATTCTTTCCCCTCGGCCTTTCCTCATTCTACCTCTTCCCATGCGCTCCTTGTTCTCTCTCAGATCCATGGCCTTTGGCCTGTTTTTCTTTAATTCTTATTATATACATTTCCCCCTAAATATATAGCTAAACATAACTGCAACCTGCTTAGTACATATAAGGTTCCGTGTGTGCATACAATCCCAGGCTATTCGGTATTGGGTAACCAGTATGGGACCTCTGTCTGGAGGAAGACCATTTGCCCCATTCTGAGCATTCCTTGGTTGCTGGTAGATTTAGGCTAGGGCTGGGTTCCTATGAGATGTCCCGCTTCCACGTTAGCATGTCGACTGGCGTCATTCTTATTCTGGGTATTGTCGGGCCAGCCATGAGTTGAGACATCAGGGGTGTAGCTTGCCCAGAATTCCCAGGAGAGGCATTCTCACAGCGGCAGACATACTGACCATACTGTTCATTGGTGTTCCCTGAGCCTTAAGTGAGAGTTGTGTTCTGGGCACATCAGTGAGACTAGGTACCAAACAATTGCTTTTCTCTACACTTTGATTAGTGGTCATTTTCTGTAGTGGTCTCTCTCTGTTTCAGAGAACATTCTTTGTTGATGGACATGTATTATGTGATAATGTGTAGTGATAATGAATAGTATTCTCTTAATTAATATTACATTACATAACAAATTGAGGGGAGAAAACACAAATATCTATTCAAGCATATTCTTAACAAAATATAACAGAAACACTTTGATGATAAAGTTTGTTTCTGCAACGGATCAATGGCCTTAGCTGGTGTTTATAACTACCTTCCTCTAGTACCCATTCCGTGTTCCCCCCACCCTCAGCAAGCGCCTCAGCAGACCTTGCCTCTTTGCCTAGAAAAGTGACCCATACCTCCGCTCCTGTGGCGTCTGTGCCGTGTTACCCTGCCTCATACCTCTGCTCCTGAGGTGTCAGTGCCCTTTGCTACCCTGCCTGGGTAGGCTGCTGTACTTTCCCAATGGCTTTAACCACAGGACATGGTAGTACCAAGAGACCCCCTAAAGGAACTCCTGCATTCAGGCATAATCCTACTCACCTCCATGGTAGAGACCCAACCCAACCCCCACTTTGGTAATTTGGACCAGTCATCCCGCTTAGCACTGTTATTACTTTCTCAGCCTGTCGGTTAAGGGCATCAGAAACCCACAGCAGCCAGGGGAGGTCTGAGCTTCTAGTTTAGTGGAATGTTGGTTGTGTCTCTGGGCAGCAGTTCCCACCCTGACACACACAGAGTCTAGAACAAAACTTCTAGGCCAGGAAAAGGCTCAAGTTGTTCAATAGGGGTGATAGTAAATGAAACTACTCTCTTTTCTACTCCTTGATTCCTGGACCTGTGGATCTCGGCTATGGGGGGAAACATACCATATATTGGATGCTGATTCAAAACATATCCTATCTTTTGGAGAACCCTACCCCAGCCCTCCACACTGCTGCCACCTAATTGGTGCTGTGACTGTGCCTTCAAAAGGTCATTCCTTTTTTCTGTCAGGCTGACTGAGTCAGAATTGTTGAGAACACGTAAGACTACTGGATGTCATAGTTGTAGGCCCAGTTCACACTTCACTGACTATGAAGTGAGTTCCTTGGTCAGAAGCAATACTGTGCAGAGCAACTTAATGGTGGATAAGGTATTCTGTAAGTTCATGGATGGTAGTTTTAGCAGAAGCATTATGTGAAGAAAAGGATAAACATATACTCCAATGAGGACAAGCACTGTACTCCCCACAGAGGACAAGCACTGTCCTCCCCACAGAGGACAAGCACTGTCCTCCCCACAGAGGACAAGCACTGTCCTCCCCACAATGAGGACAAGCACTGTCCTCCCCACAATGAGGACAAGCACTGTCCTCCCCACAATTAGGACAAGCACTGTCCTCCCCACAATGAGGACAAGCACTGTCCTCCCCACAATGAGGACAAGCACTGTCCTCCCCACAGAGGGCAAGCACTGTCCTCCCCACAGAGGACAAGCACTGTCCTCCCCACAGAGGAAGCAGCCCAATGTGGTTCACAAAGTCTCTGCCTCGTCAGCCAATGGAATGGTGCCTATCTGCAGCTCAGGGTTGGTCTCTGCTCTTGGCATACCTGGCACTCAGCAGCCGCTGTGGCCAGGCCAGCCTTGGTGAGTGGATGCTGCTGTGGCCAGGCCAGCCTCGGTGAGTGGAAGCCCATGTTGTTAAGCCAAGGCATCACCCCCAGGTGCCACCACAGCTACTTTGTTGATGTGCCCACTGGTCAACAACAGGGAAGGCTGGGGAAAGAGGCTGACTGTCCACAGAATGTGTCATCTTATCTACTTGCTTGTTGAACTTCTCCATTGCAGACTCCTTTTGATGAACATATACGTGAGACACTAGTATCTTCAAAGCCTTTACCCATTTGGAGAGATCTATCCACCCATACTTCTTTCCCAGATGTCTTTCTCACAAATTTTCCAATCTTGTCCTTTCCAAGTCCTTTACCATTCAGCCAATCCATTGGCCACAGCCCATGGATCAGTGAACAATTGCCCATCTGGACGTTTCTCCTTCCAAACAAAACTTATAGCCGTGTGCACTGCCCCAAGTGCTGTCCCCTGTGAAGATTTCCCTTAACTTGTGTTTTTCAAGGTTGTCCCAGAGAGGAGTTGTAATGCTGTGACTGTCCATTTTTACGTGCAGAGCCATCAGTAAACTAGGCCCTAGTATTCTCTTCCTCTGTCCAAAGACCTAGTTAAAAGTGGGTCTTATCAATTCAAATTATTTAATTACTCCCCCCAAAAAAATCCCTCACAGGTGTACTCAGCCACAAGGGTTTTAGTTAATTCCAAATGCAGTCAAGTTGACAACCAAGAAGAGCTATCACACTGTTTCCTAAGAGTCTAGGAAAGATATTATCTCTTGATGACTGGTACAGAAGAGAAAACATCCATAAACAGAGAAGGAAGTGCCCCCACATCAACCTGAGTGGAATCACTGTGGAAAAAGATTGGCAACTCAGTCCCTAAATTCATTACAATGAGCTGTGTGATTTCCCACAGCAACCCCAATGGTGACATGAACAGCTGTCAACAACCAAATTAGAAGAAAATGCCACTGAGTGGATTTCACCCACATTTGCTTGTCCTATTTCCTCACCGTTGCTCAGGAGAATATTTTCAGAAAGTTCTTCCAGTGAAGGGTTTCATTACTCAAGAGAGTGCCCTTCAAGCCACTTGACCTTGATATGCCGCGTATGAAATACACTTCTCGTGTTAGATAATATGGATCCAAAATGGCTGTTTACTGACTCCCAAACTCAAGTATAAGAAAGAGTCTGTGACATAACTGGCTTAATCCTGAAAGCTATTATAGAATGAAGAATTTATTATAATTTCCATATTCAATAGCGGTTCTACTATTTGTAGACGTTATACTCCATATTATCTTGCAAACTGGATGGGCAAATTCTGAATCCTAATTCCTAAGGGAAAAATGGGGTTAGATGTCAATCCAACTGGAAGCATGTTCTAATTTGTCTTGGTTTAAGAAATCTTATTTAAGATCTGTGTACTTGATGAACATTGAACTCAAGAGACCAAACTCAGAGTTGAATGAAGTATATGTTAAATGTGTGTTATCCCTATGAGACGCATCACTCCCTTCCTGGTGTCTGGCACATTAGACAGTGTGTAAGCGCTGTCTACACCAGGGACCATTTATACAGGGAAATCACCGTGTGAGAGCACGGGTTAAGGAGACCACACGGAGGGTAACTCTCTACACTCTAACATAGGGGCTGGAATGCAGAGCACCTTCCCTCAGTGTTTCCTGCCAACATGCACATGGAGCTGTGCGCTTGCTTGTTTATTTGTTGAGTTTTGCCACATTGTATTATGAATATTGATTTGGGGTTTATGAATAAGCTTTCAGTAAGAAGACAAATTTACAAATATGAAATCTGTAGGTAATGATGACTCTGGTAAACCGAGAGCAGGACATGCACATAGCTAGTCACTATATTCGTGTAACAATTCCTTCCTCTTGGTGTTTATAACTTTACATTCAAAAATGTAGGAAGTAGAGATTTTGGAAGTAAGAATTTCAAACAAAATGTGAAGGGTGCTGTATTATTTGCTTCTTGTTTATTTGCTTTACCAATTATCCTGATGTAAAATTAACAGATAAAACCTTTCGTGTCATACAGCATTTGAACCACATCTGATTGTGTCATATAAACTCAATCTCGAGGGTTGTTGGTTGGGAAATCCTTTTATTTGTCACTGTTACGAATGGCTTTATAGTTTTAGTTAATGCCCCTTCTGTAGTGTAGAACTCAGAAGATTAAATTGGTTTAATCTCAGCTTAATTTTGACCCTCGTTCTGATCTCCCCAGGTCTTTCAGGGCTGTGGCCAGCCCAAGCCTGCACCTGCTCTCAGATCTGCTCGCTCAGCTCCAGAAAATTTTAACACCCGTTTTCGGCCCTATAACCCTGAGGAAAGACCCACAACTGCGGCAGGCACGAGCTTGGACCGGCTGGTGAGTACCCTGCCTCCTGCCTGTGAGGGCCAGGGAGGCGTCTCTGCCTCCAGGTCGTTCGCTCCCTGAGGGCTGGGCTACGGGCTTCCTAAAGGCTGAAAGTCTATCATCAACATCTGCTCCAGTTCTCAATTGGAATGGTGGGCAGAAAAAGATTCTTTTTTTTTTTCTTTTAGATCATGGATTTGGTTATTTAAGAACTCTTAAAACTATTAATCCACTAGTGCAGTACCTAAAACTCCAACTTTATATTTCTTCCAAAACATTACTTTGAAAGCCCGGTGGCTGGGCCTTCCAGATGCCTGGTGACCGAAGCACATTTCTGATTCGCCTGCCTTTTCCATTCTTTTCCTTAAACGGTTGCTTGTGTAATTATGACATTCTGTCTCTTTCTTATCATTTCTCAGAGGCTAAGTTTTCTGTTTGGAAAGTCTCTTTTAGGAAGTCCCCAATTAATATTGATGTTTCATTTTGTTTCCTAGATATCTAAAAAAAAAAAAGTTGGGAACTTAGGGCCATTTAAATGTGCATTAGGGACTGGGTGATTTTTATGTCAGAAAAATTTATCTGGTGATGGCTACTATATACGTAATAAATACAGTTTCTATTTTTTTTAAAAAAATGGCATAAAAATTAAGAGCTCCTAATTTCAAAGAAATATGGCCTGATCATTTCCAACTCAATACCTTCACTTCATAATGCTATAAACAATTTATATGCCCTCGCTGTTGTTAGTGCCAAATGTTGCTTTACCAATTATCCTGATGTAAAATTAACAGATAAAACCCTTCAGGTCATACAGTATTTGAACCACATCTGATTGTGTCATATAAACTCAATCTCGAGGGTTGTTGGTTTTGAAATCCTTTTATTAGTCACTGTTATGAATGGCTTTATAGTTTTAGTTAATGTCCCTCCTGTAGTGTAGAACTCAGAAGATTAATTTGGTTGTGTTTGTCCTCCATGTAAGTACATCTCAGCATTTTTCTCTATAAAATATCAAATGTATTTAACAGCATAAAGGTCTGTCCATTAAGTGTCAAAGCGAAAGGGTACTGCTTGTTAACTGCTAAATTATGCTGTGAATTTATTGCCCTTTATTAGCGAATAAAACCCCTCTTCAGGCCAGGTTTTGGAAAAGAAGCCATATGTGTGACTTGCTTCAACCTGTCTCCCCTGCTCACTCCTGTCCTCTATCACGTTTTCAAGAAAAATAACTAAATTAGTTACTATTTTCCTTTTAAGCAAACGATTCTACTCTGCCAAACAACCCGGTGAGCCTTTCTCAAGAACGTTGGTTTTCTTCAGCGTGCCCTGTTTGGCTTCTAACTTTACAAAGCGCTCTGCGTTCTCTATGCAGAAACATTTGGGAAGCACAGATTTGATTTCACTTTAGTCGTGTGAAAGCCATCGTTCAAGGAGGCTAGGTCCTTCCAGGTTTCTGGGATACAGTGTGAGGTGAATCTCTCATGTACAAAACTGTTCCCACAGAGCACAATGCTGTGTTACACAGCTTAGCACTCTTACAATAGTAAACCTCCTCACCACAGTCTAAAGGAGTAGAGCCTTTTAAAGAACAAGAGCAGACTGGATACTTACTGCATGACATTTGGATACCATATTGCTATCTATGACAGCCACCTGATAGTTTTCCCTTGTAACAGAAAAGCATCCCCTAGGAGATGTAAACATGTACGCTTAAATGGGGAAAATACAATGGCAAACAAAATCCCACTGCCCCACACAGTATTATTGCCAGCCCCAGAGTCCTAGGACCAACGCAGGAGCTGAACCGACCATACAGTGCTCTGTCAGCAAAGCTACCACGTCCCTCCCAGGTGTGACTCCAGGCTGTGCCCGTGAGAACTGCAGCCTCCTTCACACTATATGTTATGAAATTCTGATCTCTTTTCAAATTTGCAAACTAGCTATTTGTAAATCACAGCCAGCCTCCTTCCAGGTCTCTCCTTCACTCCTAAAATCAAACATTCCCACATCAAAAGATGTCCCACCAAAGTTATTCCTAAGACGTAGACACTGAGCCCCAAGCTCCGTACACAGACTCCCTTTCCAGCCCCTGGCTCCCCCAAGGCCTTTTCCTTTGAGCTGTGCCTGCCTCTACGCAGAGCCACAGCCATCAGGGGTGGTCTTTCATGGACCTGTTCAAGGGGCAACCGTGCAAGTTCTCCAGGTGGGTCTGTTCTCTGTGAGAGCCCATCTCCACTATCTATAAACAAAGCTTATGATGCCTACTCCTGTCTTAGCTTTGCCCTGCAAACATGCCTCCTGAATATTCATAAGTGTGTGTCCCAGAAAAGGACGAAAATTGGGAAATATTTCTGTCTCAGCAGAGGAAAACGTTTTAAAAGCCAACATCAATAGAACTCACCACTTACCCCGCCCTGTTAACTGAAATGAAAATAGCTTCATTCTGACGCTTGCTCCTGGGGGGTGGCTTCTTGGCACCTTTTAAATTAGTGCCTGTGGTATTGACTCTGGAATCTGTTGGTAAATGTTCTTATGTCGGTTATTGTAAAACTGTGTTTTTATGTGAGCTTGTAATTAAGGGGTTTGTTTTAGAACTAAAAGTCTCAAGCCCCAAGTTGATGCTAAAACTCGCAGAAAAGAGTTGGAAAGAACATGGTATCTTTCAAAAGAAGGCTCAGCCCCTTCGTTAGGAGCTTATAAATTCCCATCTCACATGGAAACGGTTCCATTTGTTCTTCAAAAGTTGTATGGGCCTAAAATACTGTTGATAGTAACCAGCATCCTTTAAACATGCTACCTTCAAGCCATGCTTTGTTTTCCAAAACCAAATGATTATATTTGTGTAAATTCAGCCACTGATAGAAAGCTGGCTTTGGAGAAAATATAAGAGTCCTCACTGCCAACAGCCTCATTTTATTGAAGCTGCCAGGCCATCAGCTGATCCCACTGACAGACTGGTCTCACTGCCATATCTCACCCCAGCAGCTCCCCTGTCCCCACAGGCTGCTAAAGGTTTCAAGTTAAGTGGGCCAGGGGTCATTATTTGCACTCGGCAAGCGATTGGTCCTCTTCTTCTTTTCCTAAATTTATCCTCTGTGGATTGTCTTAAATGCTTTGATGTAAGGCTAGGAGTCTAGACAGCTCCTACTCGCTGGAAATATCAGGTACAAAACTAAATCATCACAATGTCACGGGAGTTCCCAGGTCTGAGCACGCAGAGGGGTTGGGCATGATCCTCCTGAAAAGCAATTAGCCAAAGGGCTCAGGAAATCAGGGCACCACGCACTTGCTCCCGAACACACTCAGGCAGGGACTGTCCATTACTTACAGCAGCTTTTTCATTAGGGCAAATCCGAACTCTAAATTACAGCCCTTAGAGGAATGTGGTTTATAAAAGTCAACCTAAAAAAAAAAAA
>NW_022196915.1:102660669-102683603 GCF_008632895.1 Mastomys coucha
AAAAAAAAAAAAAAAGACCTGGAAGTTAATTCACCAACTTGTGATGATTTAATTCAAATCAACTCCAGTATGTATCTCACCTTGTCCTGGATGTCATGGTGTGTCTCGGTATTCTCGGAGTCACTAAGAATGTGGGCGGGGTAGGTGGATTGTCAGCCAACTGATGAATCTACGCTTTATGCCAATGCTGTGCTATGATGTATAAAATAATCTCTTTCTGTTTTTCTTTTGAATCTGTCTTCCCCTTGCTTCCCAGAGGACTGTGTGGAGGACCATGCAGCATAGTGTAAGCACTGGGCTCATTCTTTTGTTCTCCCTATTTGTCTGGAACGTTCCCGAGAAATGTCACCTCCCTTTCCCTTCCCCCTTATCTGGGTTGAGTTGACCACTGCTCAGGGTCAACTTGCTGCCTAGTTTCCTCTCTGTTTGGTACTTACGGTTCAAATCTGTTTGAGTATTCTTTCCCTGTGGCAAGGGTTTCAATCTAATCTTTGTAGAATGCTACCTCATTTGGTGGCTGATTTAAATTCTATTTCAATATTCAGACTATTGTGTTGGCCTGGAAAACTAGCTCATCTAGATAGGCTACCTTGGCCTTTTCTTCTTATGCTGAGAGAATTACTACCTCACTAATAACAAAAACAAACGAACATGGACTATCATGCCCAAGGAGCTAGTTTTTCCATTAGCAGGAACATAGAGAATTTAGGGGTTTCAAAATAATTTATGGCATAAACTGTTTTCCCTCAATGTTTTGTTGTTCCTATTTTGAATGCACTGGGTGTGTTGTTTCTACTTGGTTGGTCCGTTTGAGTATTGTGGGAGGGAGTACGGGCTACTGTTTTATCTGACAGCGGCCTGTGTTGGTCTGAGGAGTACGGGCTACTGTTTTATCTGACAGCAGCCTGTGTTGGTCTGAGGACAAGAACTCTAGGTTGCCTTGGCTGTTTACATTAACTAAAACATTATCTAATATGGTATTCAGAAAGCTATTTCATGATGGTGCCAGTCCTCCAAAGGACCTGGATCCTTAAGCTGGGAGTGTGGTGAAGGTTGTAATTCCAGTTTAAAACCATCATGGGCTACCTAGAGAGTTCAAGGCCAGCCTAGGGCCATATACCCTGTCTGAAACAAAACACACAGCAAGTCTCACTGGACACTAAGTACAAGTGTCCTAGGACTGTACAGGGGGTACATGTTTATTCAGTGAGCGTGTCCATGATATAAATGGTGTTTTGTGTCCACCTCCCCCTTGCCTTAAACTAGGTGGTTCTAGTACTATGTGAAAGTTCTCCTTTAAAATTCATTTAATCCAAAAAGAACTTGTCCCTGCTGAGTAGCCATGCCACCACAGTTTCAAGGCCTAGCGTAGGGCACTTGGAACGAGACAAGAGAATCTAAGTCTAGAATAGGAACATTCTAGAAAGGAATGAGGAAGATTCCAGAAAGAGAGGAAGAGACAGGAAGGCAGAGGACTTGCAGGTTTCTGATTCTAAGTAGAGGACAGGAGGAGTGACAGTTGGGCATGGTTTCTATTAGCTTGGCCAAATGAATAGCCAGGATAGATCCAGTCAGGTGGTACACTTTTGTTCCCCCTGTGTATCACCTCAGGAACACACATACTCTTCCCCATATCTCACCTCAGGAACAAATGGGCCAGTGTGACCTCCTCAGTGGATCGTTACCCATGTAGCTCCACCCCTAGAATTTCACTCTCCTTCAATGTAATCATGTACACACACACACACACACACACACACACACACACACACGTATACTGGAGTTCCTTCTCTACTATCACCAAACACTGAAACCCCAAACTCTATTTTTGATAGGGCTTTTTCAAAAACCTCTGTATCCTAATTGTGACTTATCTGCGGAGGGCCTAGGCCAGTCCCGCTCATGCTCCCTGGGTAGTGTTTGTTAGGCCAGTCCCGCTCATCCCACTCATGCTCCCTGGATAATGGTTCAAGGTCTGGGAGCCCCTTTGCACCCAGGTTAGTTTTCTTGTGATATCTTTGACCCCTCTGGCTCCTACGGTCCATCTTTCCCTACTTCCACAGGCTTCCCCCTAGTTCTGCCTAATGTGTGACTGGGTCTCTGCACCTGTTCCCATAGTTGCTGGAGGAAGTTCTCTGACGACAGCTGGGTCAGGCACCAATCTATGAGTGTAGCAGGATATCATTATCATTAGGAATCCCACTGACTTTTATCTTGTCAGTCAAGTTGGGCCCTATCATAGGTCTCTGGGTTCTTCACCCTCATAGATTCCAGGAAACTTCCATTTGCAATACATTTCCAGCTCACCCCTGAGATAACCCCAATTCCAATGTTGGTCTTCTTGCAGACTCCAAGCGCTGGGAGCAGAGGCTGTCTCTGGCTCTCTTGCCTGCTTGGGCTTTTGAGACACTTTCCCTCCTCCTGGGTCACCTTGTCCAGCCTTAACACGAGGAGAGGTGCCCAGTCTTATTGCAACGTGAATAGCCTCGAGAGCCTGCCCTTCTCTGAAGAGAAACGTGGAAGGAGTGGATGGAGGGAGGGAGAAGGGATGTGGAGGGAGGGGCCGGGAGGAGAGGAGGAAGAGGAGATTGTGGTTAGGATGTAAAGAATACAATAGTAATAAGAAAAAGTTGAAACAAGAGCTGCATCTTCCTCAATTCATTGCTGTGTTCATAGAAGCAAAGCTGTTATTAATAATACAACAGACAGGCTTGAGGACTGACAGAATGCCATCAAGATATGCACGTTGGGGGTGGGAAGGAACCTCTCTGCTGACCTAGATTATTATATACACAGGCCGAGGTTCAGCCTCCAGCCTGGTGGGGAGGGGGCAGGGAGCACTTTCACTTTTTAATTATTGCTTTGAAACAAAATGGATGAGGAAGCAAACCCTGGGAATTTGTTGTCCAGTCTGGTGGCTAACACTATTTTCAGAGTAAAATGCCAATCATAGAAAGTGTTTTCCCATGCCTCTCTGGGATCATTTGAGTGTGGTATAGGAAGCCTGGGTTGTAAGGATTGGGCAACAGTTGTTCACTTCAGATTACCATGGCGTTTCATTGCCACCCCAAAGGAGTCTGCAGTGGCTCCACCACTCTGCATTTCAAAGGGGTGTCAGGCTGGATTTCAGAAACTCTTATTTTCTAGGGATTCAGACCCTCTCTTTGGGTTGGAACTGATCCCTTCCACTGTCTATCCCAACACACACACACACACACACACACACACCACATTCACACTCACACACACACTCACACACATACACACTCACACACAAACACACACATACACATACATACGCACACACACTCACATACACACACACACTCACACACACATACATACACTCTCATTCACATACATACACACTCACACACACATACACACACCATATTCACACTCACACACACTCACATACATACACACTCAAACACACACATACACACAAACTCATACGCACACACACTCACATATACACACACTCACACACACATACATACACACTCACACTCACACACATACACACTCACACACACATACACACACTCACACACACATATGCACACACACACTCACATATACATACACATACGCACACGCATACATACACACTCACACTCACACATACACACTCACACACATACACACACACTCATACACACACATACACACACATACACACTCACACAAACACACATACACACACACTCATATACGCACACACACATACTCACACGTACACACACTCACACACACTCACACACACATACACACACTCACATACACACACTCATACACACACACATACACACACTCACACACATACACACACATACACACACACACTCACACATACACACACATACACACACTCACACACACTCACACAAACACACATACACACACACTCACACACACTCATACACACATTCACACACTCACACAAACACACATACACATACTCACATACGCACACACATACTCACACGTACATACACACTCACACACACTCATACACACACTCACACACACACACACTCACACTCACACACACACACACACACACACCTCTCCATCTTTGCTTAGCTTGAATAAGGCAAAGTAACCCTTCCCCAACAACACCAAAGCAGATTCTCTCCTTTGATTAGTTTCCTAAAGATCCAAGTTAGATTGGCTCCCAGTTTCTGCTGCCGCCGAGTAAATTATGCCCCATTCACCCCTGCAAACACACTGCTACTGCCCAATCCCCTTCCCATCATGAGCTACCTTGTCTTGCCTGAACCTGCTTTTTCTGTTTGCTATAAAACCCCACTGAGACACCCCAGTTTCATTTCCACCCTTGGTAATAACAGCAGCAAAATGCAGCACGCCTTCAAAGCCAGGAGAAAATAAAAATACATGAGAACCAGCGCTCCCGACTTCTTCAGTGTGCTTCTTGCTGTTCTACGGGCAACATGCGCAGCGTGAGGCTGCAGAGAATGCCTTTTCCATTCAGGAGCTGTGCACTTGATTGGGCCCAAGTGGGGACTCTCAGAAGACACCCATAAAAAGGGATGACTTATCTCCACGATGTGCTGCTTATTCCGTGGATCGGAAGGATGCACAAATCTAACCCAATGGTGAGCGCCGCTGGAAACCCACGGAAAGGCTGCGGCTGCAGTGGATTCCTCAGCTCCTGCCAACAGACTCTGGACTCTTTCACCTCTTGGGAAGCGATTCTTTCAGGCACATCAAAGAACAGTGGGGGTAACTGGGTTTCATTGAGTGGGCTTGCGTGCCCCCAGGAGAAAGATGGACAAGTCAGAGAGCCAGCCACATAACTTCCTGGGAAACAATGCATACACGCTCTCCACCACTGCGGTAGACACCTGTCCAGAGAATGCTATGGATCCTTACAGTGATTAAAAACACACTGCAGGTCTTAAGGGAGGAAACCTTTTGCCCAGTTTTTATTCAGTTTGAGTGCTCTAAAATCAGTCTTGAGGCGATATACCAAAAAGAAAAAAGAAAAAAAAAAAAAACATGTTCAATGCCGAGTTAAAGGCTCCTCCAGGCTCCTAAAGACTTCAGGAAAAACTTCTGTGATCTTCAGGTCATTGTTCAGACTCAAAAAAGATGAATGTAGATTCGGGTCTACTTTATAGGCTGCTAATAGAGTTACTTTTGTCTTCAGACTTTAAACTTTCTTTCAGGATTCCTTGGCTTCAGCTGAAGTCCAAATTGATGCATTCTGTACTTCCAATCAATCCACAGTGCATGTATTGAGTTCTCCCCTGTTGCGTAGCACTCAGTAAAACTCCCCGCCACGTAAAATCCACTTACAGTGAGGGCTTAGTGCTGGTGTCATCAAAAAGCCAGGGTTGCTGCTCAAAAACACTGCACTTTGTTATCAGTTAGACATGCTCTGTGTCCTCCAGGGACCAGTCGCTAGCCCTAAACCTCCTACGCCATTAGCACACTGTAAATAGGAGTGTGATGTCATAATCTAGGATAGACTACACCAAACAAATGAATTAGAAATATTAGCAAATGAATAATCATTGACAAAATATGCAAATGGAACACATTAAACATCTGTAGCATCCTTGGCATAGGCAGTGTCTAATAGCTCATCTTCTTTTTTACACACTAGAACTTTCTACCAGCATCTTGAACAAAGTAAATGAGAACTTTGCTGTCAGTTATAAACTAGTCAGATGAAAAGTCCATCTGCCAAGTCATTCTTGGTATCTTCCGTTATCAAGAGATGAAAATAGTGTTTCAGTGAATTGATCCAAAAATCTCAATAAGCAAGCCATACTAAACTGCTGAAATTAAAAATATTTGCTCATATAACATATCAGTTGACATGGGCCTTTTATTAAATACTGCTCAGCTTCCAGACCTCCTCCCTGTCATGGAAAACCTGCAGTAATTTTTCTTCCAAGTTGTCTGAGACATTTGCTCCACAACTCCCCACTGTGATGTTCGTGCCAATGAGAGATAGAGTTGAAGAAATGAGATACTTCATAACTACCAGTTCTGATATATTTTCTGTATAATCAATCAGCTTTTAACAGACTCTGGGGCCCATAGAATATATTTTAAAGCATTGGAAATTTGGCTATTCCCATAACATACTTAAACCCTCTTCACTGCTGGCAATAAACCTTAGGCATAAACATTGTCGAGAAAACCAAATGAAAAGAAACCCACTTGAGTAAGAATTGACTTCACTTCATAAATGTTAAAGGTGGAGAGATATCTGCAGTACATAATAATTCTATTACTTAAGCTCATTCGTGGTCATTACCATCAGAAGCCTAACTCCACGGGCTTTCTTACAACTTAAAGACTGGCCAAGCTATTAGAAAATGAAAGGAGCCAGGCTGACCGAAAATGAATAAACTATGAGCAGAGGGAACTCCACTATATTGTTAGCTGTTAAACCTTGGGGGAGGAGATGTTTGCGTAGATGGGACATCTTTAGAGGATTTTGCAATACTCTGTTGATCTGCATGAGCCAAGAAGAGAGAAATCTGCCTAGGTAAAGAACTCCACAGTGGAGGTATTATCAAACATGTTGATTTTTTATTCATGTCAAGTGCCACTGTGGATTGACTGTAACACAATTCCTCCAGGACTCTGGGTGACAGAGAAGCTCTTCATTAGAACTCCACATGTACGGTGGTTGGAGGACTTGGCCATCTCGCTGTTCTATCTCCACCTGAAGGAGTGCATCACCTGGTTCACATCTCACTGACCAAAGAGAGTCATGTGACTCAGACAGCCTTTCAAAATTCCACCATGGATATTGGTGTCTCACACAGACAGAAAATAGACATGCTCGTGACAACTTTGTCAAGATTTTTTCCTTTTTTATTCTTTTAAAAAATTATTGTTAGCCGGGCAGTGGTGGCGCAGGCCTTTAATCCCAGCACTTGAGGGGCAGAGGCAGGTGGATTTCTGAGTTTGAGGTCAGCCTGATCTACAGAGTGAGTTCCAGGGCAGCCAGGGCTACACAGAGAAACCCTGTCTCAAAATACCAAAAAAAAAAAAAAAAAAAAAAAAAAAAATTATTGTTTGAGAAACATTCATAATTTGATCAGGACCATCCCTACTCCCTCCCCTCCAACTTCCCAGCATCCCTCAGTCAAGATTTCTAAACTAACAGTCTACTTTGTCATCCCCAGTCCCCAAGATAAACTTTATGTTGAAGACACACAGAGTCATCAGTCACTGTTCATTCAAGAAGTATTTGTTGGCCCTAACATGACAGAGTTGGAGTGCACAATACCTTAGAAAATGGCAATACAATTAACTATAATTTAAATCAGAACACACCATAATAATTGGTATGCAATGTGCTGATGTTTTTATGTGCCTTTGAAAGAATGAGCACGGAAAAAGAATGTGGCGCCAGGGATGTAACTCGGGTGTCGAGGACTTTGCCTTTCCCGTCAGGTACAAAATCTTGAGCTCAGTCTCCAGTTCTGGCAAAAATAAAAAAGTGTGTGCCCGGCCCCAGCACACCAACATCTCTGTCTAAATCCCACGATGTTTTAGCATCAGCTGTTTATGAAGTCCCTCAGGACTTTGAATTGAATCCTGAGTCAACCGCGGCTTAGCCATCTGATGTTCGAGTCTCAAAGAAGAATGGAAGAGTTACTGCCGAGAAGTAGGAGAAACAATGACAGCAGCGGGAAAACGGAATGAGCAGAGATCATTTTATCACTGGCATCTAAGCATCTCCCTCCCGGATCCAGACAAAGCGCATTCCCCAATGCAGCTTCCACATCGCAGCCTAGAGTACCCATCTTTTATGACTTCACGTCATGTTTGCTTAGGCAAAGCCATTTTTCCTCTCCTTTCTGGGTCAACCTTGTTGGAGCAAATCAAATTGTTCCCTCCACCCGCTTCTCTCTTTCATACATATCATTTAGGATGACCAAGAAGTTGTGTTCTGGAACCTGCCCTTGTCTCCTCTTACAATCTCAGTTTATTTCTGAGCAGTGTTCGTGAAGGAGAATACTTTTAACAGGTTAATCAGGGAAATTGCAGCGGCTGACAGCAAGAGCAAGGGTATCGATTGCAACAGTCTGGGGAATATGTGTGCTTTTGGCTCCTGGATGGAGCCATTTGCAAAATCCGAGAGCCTTGATTCTACTGGGAGAAAAATTACAATAAAAATTCATAAATTATTTATGTGTAATGAAGGAGGAAACTGATGACTTTGTAAATTTTCTTCTAAGGGATTTTGACCTCAGTAAATGCCCTCAAAGCTGGCAGTCATTTCTGTGAAATATACTCATCTCTTCTCTTGAAAACATGAGCAATTCCTGAGTTTCTCTTTTCTTGCTCCCTAAGAGCTAGCAAAAAGGGGCCTGGGCAGGAGCAGCTCTGGGAAAGATACAGAGACAGCAAACTGCTTCAATTGATCTCATAAAGCACCAAGACCCACCCAGAGGCTGTCTGCAGAACAAGGCGCATGCCCAAGAAAATGTTTCCTGTTACTTGGAAAAATCAAATCTTCTGTTTGCAACTGATTTCAAGAACAAGAAACTGCTTAGGATTTCTCATCCTCTCTTTGGTGCAGGTTTCTTAACAAAGAGAATATAGCCATAAGATTTTTATTACACTTCCATTAAAATAATTTCTGGGCAGTGAGATGGCTCAGCAGTTAAAGACACTGGCCGCCAAGCCTGATGATGTGTGTTCAGTGCCCGAGATCTACATGGGAGAACTGGGGAACTTCCTCCAGCAAGTTTTCCTCTGACACACGCGTGCACACACACACACATCATACAAGCACCCACGCAAGTGTACACACACACAAATTGATATAATTTACCATTTTAAAATTCTCTACTGTGGCACTTGTTCTACAGTTTGATTGTAAGTGTAGATATAAACTTGTTTATTTTCCTCAAGATATACTAAGATTTCTGAATCTGATTTCCGTGTTTCATTAATCTGGAAAATTCCAAGTCGTTATCTTTTCAAATGATACTTCAACCTACCTGATTTCCTTTCTTTCCTACTTCATAAGCTATGTATGACACATGCGCTCACTGGATTCTGCATGACTCTCGCCTGTCGTTGCCTCTTGCTATGATGAGACTCATTGACTCCACCCCCCTTTTCGGTTGATTAACCCTTTCTTTCATGATATGTAATTTTCGATTTAATCCATTTGTGCAGTGATTTCATTGATGGTTTCTGGTATTTATTTCTTCCTTTCAAATGTGCTAGCTTTAACATCTTGCTGCTTCTCACATTCCTGAGTGCACTTTTTTCATTTTATATACTTTCATTTTATCCTCAAACTCATCCTTTGAACGTTTGAAGAGTTTACTGATCTTATCTAGTATTTGTTTGTATTCCAGCCTCGTGTGTGCGTGTGTGTGTGTGTGTGTGTGTGTACATGTGTGTTTATATTCCTGGAACAGTTGGCAGGAATTCTTTTGGCCTGTGTTGAAGGCTATACCTGTGCTTACCCTGAAGATTCCCCCCTTGCACCCCTATTATTGAGGGAATGCTGCAAGCTCATCACTTAAGCCTTTCTTTAATCTGTCCTTTTCTCAACCTTCAAGGGATTAAAGCCAAAGCTCAAGGTACCCAGGCCTGAAGCGTGTCCTTCTGGCTGTAGCCAGCCGCTATCCTCCCAGTCTTAGGTAGAGTTCCACTTTTACTTAGCCTTATGACTTTGAAGATTTCCTACTTTCTTGCCAAACTGTTGACTCCTTAAAAATATAATTTCTATATTTTACATGGTAGTGTTAGTTGATAGTAGATGCAGAGCTGTCAGGGGATCCAGTTTTCTATGTTTCCCAGGAAATACACGGAAGAGCATGCATACACATTCATAGGTTTGCACAGAATACTTCCTCTACAGAAGTGTGCTAAGATCCTTAGACGGAATGAGGCATCTATCAACCATCTTGCATCAGAGCATTGGAACAGTTATTTACCCCGGTCCTCTGTTTCTAATAGTGATTCTAGAAAGTACAGTTTCCTTGAGCTACAGGGCAGCTGGTCTTGTTACCTAATAGTATTCCAGGTAATATGAACTTTGGATCTGCAAATTTCACTCCCCATCTTTGTAGCTCCAATGCCGCCACCATGCTTGAGCCTCTTAACCCAAGTCTTTCATAGGAACAAAGTCTCACAAGGCTTAAGACCAGACTTCTGAATACACACACACACACACACACAGAGAGAGAGAGAGAGAGAGAGAGAGAGAGAGAGAGAGAGAGAGAGAGAACCTCTAGAACTCCATGGCCAATTTTAACTAAAAGATACCACTTCTTACAAGAGCCACTGGCCTTCACAAAAGTGAACCCAAGTAGATCATTCATGACATTTTTTTTATGTTGTCACCTGGAAAGACCCTCCTCCACCACGTACTCCTAGTATGACTAACTGGCCAAAGAGAATAGAAGAGTGAGCTGTCAGCTCTGGACTACGGGGTGTTGGGGGTCACTCGGGAACACTCTTCCCAGGTGATGACACCCAGTTGCTTGTGTGGGGTCTGGCAATTAGTTCCATCCTAGTTCAAGTGCTTTTCGCAGTACAGCTTCGTGTCACTTAACAGCTGAGATATGTCCTAAGAAATGCCCTATGAGGTGACTCTAGCACCAGGCAGGCATCACAGAATGCACACGCACTCTCAGGTGGTTGAGGTCAGTCACAGGGCCTTTAGATGCAAACCTGTTGTGCCCTGAATACAAGATGCTGCTGATGTACATGTTGTTATGGCTTGGGACTTTAGTATTCCTCAAAGACCCCTATGCCAAAGCATTGGTCACCAACTTATGGTGTTCCTGGGAGGTGGTAGACCCTGTGGGAAGTGGGTTTTATCAGAAATGTTCAATGGGATGTTAGGCAGTGCCTTCGAAGGGAACCCTGGGACCCCGCCCTCTCATCCCTTCTCCTCTCCCTTTCCACCATCTCCTTCTCAGTGACTTCTCTGCCACCCCTTAACCTGTGAAACTCTGTGCTTACGCAGACCAGAGCAAAGGGGCCGAGCAACCAAACACTCAGTCTCTGAAACATGAGCCCAAATCTACCTTCCCCCTTGCAAGGTAGACATCATGGCTATTTCCCCAGAGGGATGAAACTGACTAACGCACAGGTCTGCAGGGCCAGCTGGCGTGGCACTCAGGTGTATTCTGTCTCTTCCATTCCTTCCCTCCCTGCCTCAGACAGGCAGAGAAACAGAGCTCCATCTGATTTCACCACACTTGCTGCTGTGGCTCCAAATGAGAACTGTAAGGCAGGAAAGATGCCGACCCACACATTTCGGCAGCACTGTTCCCTTACCTTGCTCTTCCCCTCCCCTCCACCCTGGGTGAGCATCCTGCCCGGTCCCGGGGAAGCACACCTGTTTTCCTGCCCTCAGGGTTTAGGTTTTTGAAGAGCATATGCCGCATTATGATCATGTGGTAGCTCAGGGATTTCTTAATCTTCTCTCATTTTCTGAACGGTGAAATATTTATCAAATATCTGTAATATGACAGCATAAAAAGTAAGCTTTATATCCTTGCTAAGCAAGCAGTGGTCTGCCTTTAAACCTAGTCATTATTATTAATAGATATAGTAGATTGTCAGCAGCTATTAACAGCATTCAGCTGAAACAACTCAGGCATGTGGTGGGATATGAGTCTAACACAAGCCTGCAGGCAAACAACTCTCCCACACCCCTTGGTCTGCACAGGAGGTATGTAGCTCAGCTCCACGCTTCAGTAATGAAGGTAGGCTCAAACCAGGTGCAGCCGGGGCTGGCCACTGAGGACGTGTAGAAAATGGGGGTGAGTGGATGCTGCCTTCCCACTTTATTGTCAAATAAAGTTAACATGGAAGCTTCTGTACACACAGCCACTGAGCAAGCTGATGAGGAGATGTCTCGGGTGCGCATCTGAGAAGCTGGTAAGAGACACAAGTCATATGAATGTATTCAGGAAGGATGCAACTAAATGGTGGATGAAAATAACCTCGAGGAACAATGGTACTCGGAGGGACGAGGGACGCACTTCTGAGGGTGAAGTGCCTGCCTGTGGCTTCACATCACTGCCCAGGACTGCTGCAGAAAGGCTTTTAAAACACAATCAAGCCAGGCCTGGAAGACAAGCTGGCAGAGAGTATGAAAACTCAAATTAGGTGACAGAAATGAATATGAAGGTGAGATACATCTGAAATTGCTCTTTAAAAAAAAAATCACTTGAAGGTGAACACCAGGGACATGTCTCGGACAGTCATTTCCCTACACAATGATCAGCGCCTCTGGAGTAGATTTGACTACAGGACTGACAACAAGAAGAATCTTGTAGCTATATTTATGTTGCCCCATTTTGACCTCTCTCCTTTTCAAATACCGGGACAGAAGCACAACATTCAGGCTAGTGGCCCAAGGACAAAAGACAAAGAAACTAGCACAAGGTCCCAGGCTTCTCCTTACTGCTGGGTTGATGTCCAGTGAATTCTCTGTCTGTCTGTCTGTCTGTCTGTCTGTCTATAGTACAAAACAGAACAGAGTTCCAGGCTGCAGCAGTATTTGCCTCCCAGTTTATCACAGAGCAACAACACGTCCTGAGATGGAGTTTGCACATTTGTGACAGGCTCCAGGACAGACGGATGGCTCCTGGACAGATGGATGGTTTGTATAGTGCTGCGTCTCTTACAAAGCCAGAAGCAGCCATGAGGAGACCCCTGGGTTCCATTCCCAAAGGCCTAATGTAACACTCCTATAGGGCCTGTGATATGTCTGCCACCACCAAAGGTCAACCCAGAGGTGACAAGAGATTGTTTTGTTCCATGGCCCAGTTCCATAAGCTACAACTGGCAAAGGAGAGCAGGAGTATGGGGTTAGCCTTGCTAGTGCGGGGACTAGTCTTCCAGCCCAGTGTGACTTCACTTTGCTTTTTTTCATATTGTCCCTAATTCTGTTCTTTTTTTTTAATTTATTTTTTATTAGATATTTTCTTTATTTACATTTCAAATAATATCACCTTTCCCAGTTTCCCCTCTGGGGGAAAAAAACCTATTCCCTCCCTCCTCCTCCCCCTGCTCACCAACCCACCCTCTCCCACTTCCTGGCCTTGATATTCCCCTACACTGGGGCATAGAACCTTCACAGGGCCAAGGGCCTCTCCTCCCATTGATGACCAACTAGGCCATCCTCTGCTACATATGCAATTGAGGCCATGAGTCCCACCATGTGTGCTCTTTGGTTGGTGGTTTAGTCCCTGGGAGCTCTGAGGGTACTAGTTAGTTCATATTGTTGTTCCTCCTAAGGGGCTGCAAACCCCTTCAGCTCCTTGGGTCCTTTCTCTAACTCCTTCATTGGAAACCTTGTGCTCAGTCCAATGGATGGCTGTGAGCCTCTACTTCTGTATTAGTCAGGTACTGTCAGAGCCTCTCAGGAGATAGCTATATCAGGCTCCTGTCAGCCAGCACTTGCTGACATCCACAATAGTGTCTGGATTTGATGATTGAATATGGAAAGGATTCCCAGGTGGGGCAGTGTCTGGATTGTCCTTCCTTCAGTTTCTGTTCCATAGTTTGTCTCTGCAACTCCTTCCATGGGTATTTTGTTCCCCCTTCTAAGAAGGATCAAAGCATCCACACTTTGGTCTTTCTTCTTCTTGAGTTTCTTGTGGTTTGTGTATTGTATCTTGGGTATTCTGAGCTTCTGGGCTAATAGCCACTTACCAGTGAGTGCATACCATGTGTGTTCTTTTGTGATTGGGTTACCTCACTCCAAGGTTGTAGAGAAAGAGGAACACTTCTTCATTGCTGGTGGGATTGCAAGCTGGTACAACCACTCAGGAAATCAGTTTGGCGGTTCCTCAGGAAATTGGATATAGTAGTATGTGAGGGCCCAGCTATACCACTCCTGGGCATATACCAAGTAGATGCTCCAACATGTAATAAGGACACATGCTCCACCATGTTCATAGCAGCCTTATTTATAATAGCCAGAAACTGGAAACAACCCAGATGTCCCTCAACAGAGGAATGGATACAGAAAATGTGGTACATCTACACAATGGAGTACTACTTGGCTATTAAAAACAATGAAGTTATGAAATTCTTGGGGAAATGGATGGATCTGGAGAATATCATCCTGAGTGACTTCACTTAATCGACGACAGAGCCCAGGAAAGAGCACTGTCTTCTGTCGCCCGGCTGAAGGAAAACACAGCAAGGCTCTCGGGAACTGTGGGACCAAGGGCCGGAGGGTCTGGATGCCAGAGGCTACTGGGATTGTTTCCAGCCGAGTCACTGACCCTGCTCCAGAGTGTGCCTCTCCCTGATTTGCTGACCTGTTCTCAAAGGCTGCTGACTGTACCCCCGGGTTCTTAGCACTCATTTCAGGGTGCTTCCCAGTATTATTGGGGAACTTGTTTTTTTCTGAATTGTGGATTAGGAGTCAAAGCCATGGGTCTGTTGATTGGACATAAGAGGCTTGCGGCACAGGTCATTTAAGATGCCTGCGGGAATTTGAACAGCCCTTCGGGACTTCTGACAGGATTGAAGGGTTGAAACCCTTGCTACACATGTTTGTCTTCTGTGTGCAAAGGATCCCATTATCTGGAGCTGTGGTCAGCTCCTCTCCAACCCTTCTGATCCAGAGTGACTCACGTGGCTCTTGAGTTACCAGCAACACTGATGCCGTGGGCTGACTCAAGCCAGCTCTCAGCACACAACTGTGTGTTTTGGGAAACAGGGCAAAAGATGACAGGCTCCTGGCACAGACTTTTTCCTCACCACAAATATGCATCCTCCCTCAGGATGGTCACAGCAGGAACGGAGGGAGACAGCGATGAGCTAGCCCTGCCTGTCAGTCACAGCCCCTGGGGAGAACAATCCAGAACATGTGTTCTGCATTAGGAAGGGACTGACCCCTACTTTAAGCTAATATCCCCACTTTCCCAGGGTCCAGCAATAAAATGACGGATCTCCAAATCACACCAGCTAAGTTCTTTGCCTTTCAACTCGCATATCCAGTAATATAACTAGTAATACAGTTTTAAACAGTGTCATGGTGACTGTAACACACATTTTTTATCCTGTTTTCCAGCTAAAGTCATATATTTGGAAATATGTGTGGCATATATTCCTATATCAGCATATAGTGAAATAGTATAAATTTCACAATGACGAAAAGCCATAAAATTACAAAAAGAGAAAGAAAAGTAAAATCAAACTTTGCTGTATTCACTACTCATTGTAACAAAGAAAATGGACGCCTTAGGGGCTGGGGGATGGCTCACAGTAAAGAGCACATACCACCCCAACATAGGACTGAGTGTGGTTCTGAAGGCCCTGAGGGGAAGCTCATAACACCTGTAACTCTAGTTTTAGAGGCTCTCATGCTCATTGCAGTCAATACACATACACACATGCACACACACACACACACACACATACACACACACATATACACACACACACATACACACACATACCCATATGCACACACACACACACATACACACATGCACACACACATACACACACACATATACACAGACATACATACACACATGCACACACACACATACACACATACACACACATACACACACATACACACACATACACACATGCACACGCACACACACATACATACACACATACATACACACGCACATACACACACGCACATACACACACGCACATGAACACACACATACATACATACACACACGCACACACATGCACACACATGCACCCGCACACACACATACATACACACATACATACACACACGCACATGAACACACACATACATACATACACACACGCACACACATGCACACACATACATACATACACACACATACAAACACATACACACATGCACATACACATACACATACACACATGTACACACACACACACATACATACACACATACACACACACGCACATACACACACATACACACACGCACATGAACACACACATACATACATACACACATGCACACACACACACGCACATGCACACATACACACACACACACACACGCACGCACACACACACACACTGAGCCTTCCCTCCTGTTGTGACAAGATGGTAGGTCCCTTGCAATCAGTAAACTACAACAACTAATCTCTAATCTCTCCCTTTCAAGGATAAGTTTTAAATTAACCCTACAGGAAATTGTGACCTATGTAGTCTCATTTTCTACAAAAAATAAGTGTAAATAAAGAGATAAGGCCTTCCTTCCCGTGAGCCCCCTAGCCTCCTGTCTCTTAGGTAAAGGGGCAGGGGGGAGAGCGAGCTGAGAAGGTGAGCATTGGTGAGGACTGCCGCAAACTCCCAGGCTGCAAACACTCAGGCTTGTATGAGTCACCTCAACCGCTGTTCCCATGACACCAGCTATACCACGAGCGTGCGGAGGGCGAGTCTTCCTCAGCTCCCATGTTATTTTACCAAGTCTCACAGGCTTACAGTTTGGTCGCCGCCTCCACCACTGTGAGGCAGCAAATATTCTCCGTCCAAATGTGGGACTCTGGCATTCTGAGGCCTAGGATGAGGCAGTCGTAGGATGAGGCACTCCTCGGGTATTTTTTCACACATAATAATTTTAGAAACCAGACCCAGTGCTCCTGTTGAGCAGGGCTGTTTGTGTAGCTGTAACAGTTTTGCTGGCGGCGTTTGTGGTGGTATTGTCCCCTGTGTCAGCAAACTGCCTTGTTCGAGGGACTTGGGGACTATTGGAATCTCACAGAGATGATTAATTACCAAGCACCTCCTCACAGATGTTTCCATCGGCTTGGTTACCGGGCCTCTCTCATCCCTCCCTTGTTCCCTGCAGCCCCACATTTCCCACCCTGTGGCTCCCTCACAGTTAGGGCTTCTTCGCTGAAATTCTAGGCCACAGCACAAGAACCAAGGTGTTTTTACATCATGGTTCATTTCCTACAGTTCGAGCTAAAACAAAGCATTCTGAAGCATTCCAGGCACTTGGAAGCCACAGTGTTTCCTTCTCCGGGCCCCCCACTATCTGCCTTCCCCACCTCATCCTGACCATCCCTTTCATGGGAACACTAGGTGTTCAGACTGACTAGAAATAGGAGAGGTCTAAGCCTGAAGCCCTTGTTTCCATTTGTGAGGGGCTCTTAATTTCATTTCCCTACTAACAGACTGTATATCACAGAGCCAAGCTGAGCAGGTGCTGGTGGTTTCTCCCCACTTTCTCTAAATAGCACCAGCTTAGGGCAGAGGAGAGCCACGCTAAGAGATTCCCTACCTGCGAGAAGCCGAGCCACACTACACACCTGGGGATGTTAGCATCGACTTTCCATCCATACTGCTTCTTCACCCTCCCCTGTGAATTTGGTGGGAAAGAAATTAGTGAAGGGCTACCTCTGCCTTCCAGAGATGAGGTGCATTACAGAGCCACAGCTGAAGAGAGAGCTGTCCTTCTCATGATTAAGAGCCTCTCTGCCCACTAGACCAGCGTTCTGACCACGTGGGAGAGTTACCTACCTCAGATGCTTATTAAAACAAACCGAGGACCAACCAAGAGATGTGGTAAATCAGCCAAGGGAGACTGAGGGCAGGAGATCTATATTTGTGTCTCTCTATATGTGATGTGGGGTGTGTGTTGTGGAGGTCAATATCGGATGTCGTCCTTACTTAATCTCATTTTTGAGACAAGGTCTCTGACTAAAGCTTGACAATCCCACTAGACAGACCAGCCAGAGAGCTTCAGGGATCCTCCTATTGCTCACTGCTGTGTAAGCTACAGTTACAGATGTCCCAGCATGCCATGCAGTTCCTCTGGGTTCTGGGATCTGAACTCAGCTCTCATCCTTGCACAACATGTGCTCTGCTTACTGAGCCCGTCTTCCCAGCCCCAAATCTATGTGTTTAACAAGCTCTGAAATGACTCGGATGTGTGATACCCATCCATGCTGGATGGACCGTTACTGTCAGCCGTTGTCATCTCTGCATCCCCGGGATTAATATATTCTGTGGATTTTGTTTGGGAGGATGACTTATTAGACATGTATATTGACCTCGTGGCTGGTGCATGAGAGAGTTCATGTGAAATCAAGTTCCCCAACAGAGACCGAAAAAGCTAACATCACACTTGATGGCAATGTGGGATTGAAGCTCTGCTTTCTGGCTGCCTCTGATACGGGTCTCACTGACTTCAGCCGCAGTCTTTGCCACTCCTCCAACTCTGTTGGAAACAAAGGCAAAGACAGGCCCCCATGGAAGACAACAGCAGCAGAGCTCTGTCTCCTGCCAGCCTTTCAAGAGAAAGATCACATGCAAATGGGCAACAGACTAAGAAATACTTCTATCCTATCTACCGAATTCTGCATTTTTCATTCTAGATGGGGGCTCCTTTTGGTCCAAGGCCACATAGTCTGCTGAGGACTGGATGGGCTGGCTTAGAAGGGTATTAAACTAGGAGCCAGGGTCTTGGTTCTAGTCCTACTTTGGCCCCTGCAACTATGAGTAGCCTTAGGTGGGGCTCATCCCCTGCTGAGCCTCAGAGATATGTCTTTACACCAAGGAGTAAACTTTAGAAGTTCAGTAGTCCTTCAGCAAACCAACCATGAGCTTCTACATGAGTGTGGGACCTGTGAACAGTGGCCCCGTGTAGGCTCAACCTAGAACTGAAGACCAAAAACCCTGCCGATGTAGATCCTGTGGCAGGATTGGCTGGGTAGGCTGTGCTGGGAAGGGTTTGACAGCTCCCTCCGGGCACTGCAGCCCTCAAAGTTTTATTTCTCTGTCAGAATATCTGGTTAGTGGCTTTTAGTGAAGGCCCAATATTTCTTTGTTATCCAATAGAGAGTCAGAATAAACAAATGTGGTCAGGAACATCTCCTAAGAATAGAGAAAGTCATGCTTGAACTTAAGCCTCTGAAAACATTTGGCCGAATGCGGGTCCCCCGTGTGTTCAACTCTATAAATTTTCTCGGGAGTTCAGTGTTCCCAGGCCCTACCGCCCCCCTTCCCCCATGTCCCTCACATACTCTACCTACCAGGAACAGTTCCCAGCAGCCAATCTGCACCTCACAGTGTCTGGAACAGCTGCCCCTTGCTTAGTCTGGGAAGCATCCAAGCCCTCTGAGGAGAATCCCTCCTGCACTTCCTCTTTGAGGAAACATGTCCCAAATTACACAGCCAAGTTTTCAGCCCAGGGGGAGTGAATTCTCCACAGGATATGTAGAGAGAGAAAATTTATCAGATCCCAAACAATTACAATTAAACAACTGTGCAAACGTAACCAAAATTTGTGTTTCCTCACGGAAATTGATTTCCACTCTCACTGTCAGATTGAGTGCCTTTTGGGGACCTAGAAAATCTTGGATTGTTCAGAAATTTCCCCAACTGCCTTTTCTTTCCCCTCTTTTTCCATTAACCTTGGCCCTATATGGGAAGGAAATCACTGGATCAGAAATTTTGCCCAGTCCCACAAACATGACTTCTTGAACCTCCCAAGAGGCATAAAAGAAGCCAAATGTGATTACTCAGCCTCCGAAGTTCGATCATGTGGCTCATCAACACGGATGAAGAGTACTTCTGATCTTAAAGGTGCCTTTGAGGGTTAGGAAGCTTGCTCAGTAGGCAGTGCTTGCCACATAAGCATGAACACTGAACCCATGTAAAGCCAAGTATGGAAGCATTCCTTTATAACGTCGAAGTTCTGGCGCCAGGATGGGAGACAGAGACAGAAGCATCCCCAGAGGCTCACAAGGCAGTCTCACCTGCCTCAGACTACAGTGGACAACAAATAGACTGTCTCACAAGGGGAAGGGAGGACCTACAGTGTTGTCCTCTGGCCAAAATACACATGTAAATACAATGTAGTATCAAATACCCAAATCCTAACACATATATGTCCTACCCAAGCATACCCTTCACACATACATACATACACATACACACCCACACATCCTACACATGTATGACCACCCCACACAAATACATTTGTGTGCTTTATAAAGATCACAGTCACAGAGAAAGTCACAGAGAAAGGTAGATGATAGAGGATACATAGACAGATGATAGATAGACAGACAGATATCTAGACAGAAGATAGATAGATAGATAGATAGATAGATAGATAGATAGATGATAGATAGATAGATAGATAACATACATATACATACATACATACATACATACATACATACATACATACATACACAGATAGACAGATAAGATGCCTTCTGAGTTATTCCTGTTAAGATGTTTGCTTTTTCATGGAGAAAGGTTCACAAGAGGGTATTTAAGAGGGACACTCAGCCCCCCAACAACACACACATCTTACATACATATGCACATACTACATATTATATTCATGTGCTTTATACAGATCATACAGTCACAGTCACAGAGAAAGACAGATGAGAGATGTTACATACATAGACAGACAGATGATAGGTAGATGATAGATATGTAATTAGATAGGTAGATATATAGATAGATACATACATACATACATACATACATAGACAAACAGACATGATAGATAGGTAGATGATAGATACATAAGCAGGTAGGTAGATAGATAGCTAGACAGACAGACAGACAGACAGACAGACAGACAGGATGCCTTCTGAGTTACTCCTGTCTAGATGCTTGCTTTTCACAGAGAAAGGTTCCCAAGAGGGTGTTTAAGAAGGACAGACACTCAGTTCCCCAGGCAGTGTTGATGTCAGCCCCTCTCCTCCTGAAAATCCTCTGTAGTTCTGAACAGTGAGCACCTGCCTGGTAATAACCTTTAGGAGCCCGTTCAAGGCTCACCAGAAAAGCTAGACCTCCCCTCATTTAAAACCCCTTATTGGAACTGGCCAAGTAATCTTGGGCAATCAGTTCACTTCTCTGAGCCTGCGATGCTGCAATTCTCCGTCTTGGCGCTACGTTAATGACTTCTGGACTCTCTAGGGAATGCTGGGACTTTGGGGCCTGGCTCCACTGGTGCTGATTAGTTTGGCTCCCGAATGATCGGGCCTCTGTATTTGGAAAGCTACCACTGGCAGCCACTGCTCTATCTCTTTCAAAACGAAATTCTTAGATCAGTCTATCCTGTTGATTTAAAAAGAAGATCTTCAGTCCATCCTAGGCCTACTGCATCAGAATCTGGGCCTAGCCAAGGCTTGGGATGGTGCTCGGGTACATCACAGCAGAGGTAGCACAACTCTGGTCCTTCCCATTAAAGCTTGTGCCAATCATGGGATCCTGAGCTTCACATTCCACAACGTTGCCTCCCTGTGGTGTCTCTGAAGGGACAGAGGGGAGACTGCAAATGCAGAGAGGATCTGGAGATGTTGGCCCGCTTCATGGACTGTGTATGGATTTGTCCTATTGGGATGATCCAAAGAGGGGAGGTGGTAACAGAGCAGGAGCCATAGAAAACAGCTCTGATATCATAGCCTCTAAACGTTCATGAAATATGCCTTCTTTCTACTTCATGTTTTAACTTCATTTGGAGGTTCTATCTTTTCTATAGTTGGTACACTGATTTAAGAACTGTGTGAAATTCCTGCTAGAGAAGGGATTAGGTAAGCCTCCGCTGGACATTTTGAGCTCAAGCTAAACAAGTTCTTCTGAAGGGATCAGCAACAAGTGTGTGTGTGTGTGTGTGTGTGTGTGTGTGTGTGTTACATATATGTGGCTTTGTATGGGGATGTATTTGCGTCCACATAAGTGAAAGTGCTCATGGAGTCCAGAAGAAAGGATCAAAACCTCTGGATAAAGGCCATCCTTGAAGAGCATGCCAAAACCTGTGGTTCTAGGTTGTGAGCTGCCTAGTATGAGGGCCAGAAGCCAAACTCTGGTTCTCTCCAAGAGCAAGCAGTATGTACTTTTCACAACAGGGCCATCTCAACAGCTCCAGCAACCCAGCTTTTTAAAAGATAATCAGGACATGGAGAAGCACGCTCATTTCTGTATTTAGTGCTGCGTCCATGGTACAAAGGCAGCTGCTATTCATCCCCTGCACAAACTTCCGTACTTCTTCCTATCCAGGCTTGCACAACATGAAGCCAGTGTTGTGTCTTCTCTGGTTACCTGAGCTCATTCCTTTATTTGGTTACAAGGAGCAGGCAAGCTCCAATCCATACCAAATATAAGCAGCCAAGTGGTAAAGTAGAGTGAGGCAAGAGCTAACCCTGATCCCTCTGTGTCCTGAGAACACATAGAAGCCAGGGAGCATGTGATCTGAACTCACAGCAGTGTGTGTTTGTCATGTTCAGAGCAGTGTGGCTTAAACTCCTATTGAAATGTTCCTCCCTAACCAAATACATTTCAAGTCACCCATGGAAAGTCAACAAGGGAGGAAACCATTGGTTAAACCCAGAAACAAGGTACAAAGGCAGGAGTATGGCTCCCTAAAGGGCGATCACACTTATTTGTTGTCAAGTGATAAAGGCCCTCCAGGAAGAGCATGCCAAGCACTTAGACATAGAGCCAATTTTGAATACTATAAAAAAAATTTCCAGAAGAAAAAGCACTCACTTTTCTACCTCTTTTTTCTCACCATGAAGCAATCAAAAATTCCATATTATCATAACATTTGATCTCCACCTTCTATCCAAGAATAAGTCCTTGTTAGTGGTGAGGTCAGAATGCCCTGGACAGCATGGCTTCTATAAAAGAGATGACTGGATGTGGTCAGGATGGCTCTGCTCAGGCTTGGTTTGGGGAAATGGAAATACACCTGTGAGTCTATTTGGTACCTTAAAACATGTGGTTCTTCACTCACAATGCTCTGAAGACCTCATGTCGCTCTCACTTGGCTCCTCTTTTTTCCTGGTAGGTGTTTGTGAGGCCATGCATCCAGTCACTAGAAGGTCTAAGCATGTCCGGGATAGCAGCTGACTAGAACTGACGTCTGACTAACCAGTTATGCCCTAATCCCATGCAAATGGCCCATGGTGACACCTTACATGGTGAAATTTCAAGTCTGAGAAGCA